>NW_016909431.1:148026-159296 GCF_001483705.2 Eufriesea mexicana
TGGTCAGGTCTGGATTGCTTTGACTTTCGTGGTGTAGACTGTTGTTCGGCGGACTTCTATGCTCTACTGTGCTCTATTATGTTTTGCTTGTTTCTAGGAACACCAGCAACAGTGGTCTCGATACGTAAGGTTGAGGCATATAACGTTTGGCTATGTTACGTTTGGTAAGGCTAGGAGAGGATAGCTCTGACTTTTGCTCTATACACAGCCATTTGGCCGCTTTCTACGCGTTACTGGGCTCTAGTATATTCTACTTGGCTCTGGGGAGGCCGGCGATAATGGTCTCTGCACGTTAGGGAAGGATAGGTTTCGTTTGGTTGCATGTAGTTTCGACTGGTTAGGATATGGAAGCTTTGACTTTTGTGCAGTACAATGCTTTTTGGAGGATTTCTCCGCTCCGCTGTGCCCTCATATGCTCTGCTTTGCTCTGTGGAGGCCAGAAACAGCGGCCGAGGCGTGTTAGGTTGAGTTAGGTTACGTTTGGTTCGTTTATGTTAGCATGGGTAAGGTTTGGGCAGCTTTGACTTTTCTTTTGTACACTTTGATTCTATGGATTCCTGCGCACTACTCTGCACTAATATGTTCCGCATGTCCATGGGAGGACGGCAATAGCGGTCGCGGCACGTTATGTTGCGTTAGATTACGGTTGGTTTGGTTAGGTTTGGTTTTGTTAGGACGGGATGTATTTGACTTTTGAGCTGTACACTGCTGTTCGATGGATTCCTGCGCTCTTCGTTGCACTAATATACTCTACTCTACCCTAGGGACGCCACCAATGGCGTTCGTGGCACGATGGTTTGAGTTAGGTAACGTTTGGTTAGGTTAGTTTGCGTTAGGTTTAGTAATGATGGCCTCGACTCTTGTGCTATACACTGCTGTTCGTTGAACTTCTGCGCTCTACAGTGCTCTAATATGTTCTGCCTGTGTCTGGGGATGCCAGCAGCAGAGGTCTCGGCATGTTAGGTTTATTTATTCTATGTTCGCTAAGGCTGGGTTAGGTCTGGTTGGGTTAGGTCACCTTCGACTTTTACGTTATAGCCTGCAATTAGGTGGATTTCTGCGCTCTACATTACTCTATTATACTGTGTTCGACTCTGGGTGTCTGTATTAGTTATCTCGGAGCGTCAGGTTCAGCTAGGCTACGTTTGGATAGAGTTTGTCAGTTCGGGTTAGGTACGTATGGTTTCGACCTTCGCTGTATATACTGTTGTTCGGTGGAGTACTGCGCTCTACTGTGCTCTAGTATTTTCTGCTTGACACTGCGGAGGCCAGCAATAGTGGTCTCGGTACGTTAGGTTGAGATTGATAACGTTTGGTTATGTTACATTTGGTGAGGTTAGGATAGTATATCTTTGGCTTTTATGCTATGCACCGCAATTCGGAGGATTTCGGCGCTCTACTGTCATATAAATTTCCATGCCTTGCTATGGGAATTCCAGAAATAGTGGCCGCGGCGCGTTAGATTGAGTTAGGTTACGTTCGGAAATGATAGGATTGTTTGTGTTTGGTTGGAATATCTTTGACTTTCGTGCTATACACTGCCATTACATGGGCCACGAAGCTCTACTCTCTTGTAATACGCCCGGAATGGCAGCGGAGCGGACAGCAATGGTGGGCTAGGCACGGTTGGTTCGGACTTGTCACGTTTGGCTATGCTAGGTCACGCCACTCTAGGTTAGATTATCCCTTACTTTTTTGCTTTACACTTCAATGCGGCCGACTTCTGCTCTCTACTGTGCACTACTATATCCTGCTCGGGTCTGGGGAGGCAATCAATAGTGGTCTCGGCGCGTTAGGTTGATTTAAGTTACCTTCGGTTATGTAACGTTTGTCAATGTTAGGGTAGGGTAGCTTTGACTTCTGTGCTGTAAATTGCTATTCGTCGAAATTCTACGGTCCACTGCGCTCTGGTATGTTCTGCTCGGCTCTGGGCAGGCCAGCAATTGTGGTGTGGCAGGTTAGCGTGGGTTATGTTACGTTTGTTTGCCTTTCGTGTGGTTACGTTAGGACAGGGTAGCTTCGTCTATACTGCTGTGCTCTGGTATTCGGCGGATTTCTGTGCTCTACTGTGATCTAATATACCCTTCTTTGCGCTGGGAATCCCAGAAATTGTGGCCGCCGCGCGATATGATATGTTATGTTAAGTCTGGTTAGGTTAGGCTTGTTTGGGTTAGGTTGGGATATCCTTGAACTTCGTGCGGTACACTGCCGTTCCATGGGCATCTGCGTTCTACTCTCCTCTAATATGCCCTGCTTGGCAATTAGCACGCCAGCAATCGTGGGCTAGGCACGGCAGGTTGCGTTAGGTTACGTTTGGCTGTGTTAGGTACGTTTACGTTTGGATGGGGTTGCTTTGGCTTTTGTGATATGCACTGCTATTCGGTAGACTTCTGCGTACCGCTATGCTCTAATACGTCCTGCTTGGCACAGTGGAGGACAGCAATAGAGGCCTCGGCACGTTATGATGTGTTAGATTACGTTTGGTTGCGTCTCGCTGTGTTCTGTTAATTCAAGATATCCTTGACTTTACTGCACGACACTGCTATTCCGTGGACTTCTCGGTTATACTCTGCTCTACCATACCATGCTCGACCATGAGGAGGGCAGTAATTGCGGTCGCGGCACGATAGTTTGATTTATGCTACTTTTGGCTATGTCAGGGTTGGTTACGTTAGGAGAGGATGGATCTGACTTTTGTGCCGCAGACTCCTTTCCGGCGAATTTCTGTGATCTACTGCGCTCTAATGCGATCTGCTTCGCCATGGGAAGGCCAGTAATAGTGGCCTCGGGACGCTATTTTGAGATAGGATACTTTTGGTAAGGTTAGATTTGGTCAGGTTCGGTTAGGTTATCTATGATATTTGTCCTTTGCACTGCAGTGCGGCGGATTTCTGCCATGTACTGGGCTACGGTATATTCTGCTGCGTACTGCGGATGTCAGTAGTGGTGATCTGTGCACGTTAGTATGCGTATCGCTTCCTTAGGTTATGTTATGTTAGGTTAGGTTTGCCAGGATATCTTTGACTTTCGCTATATGGGCTGCATTCCGGCGGGACTATGCTCTCTACTGTACTCTAGTATATTCTTCTTGGCCCTGTGGAGAACAGCAATACTGTTCGCGGTGCGTTAGATTGAGTCATGTTACGTTTGGTTATGTTTGGCAAGGATAGCTCTGGCTTTAGTGCTATGCATTGCTATCCGGTGGATTTCGGCGCTCTACTATGCTCCAGTCTGTTCTGCTTGGCTCCGGGGCGTCGGCTATTTTGGTCTCGGCACGATAGGCTAAGTTAGACTACTTTCGGTTAGATTAGGTTAGATCATTTTGGTTTAGGATGATTTTGACTTTTGTGCTTTACCGTGCAGTGCTGCGGATTTCTGCGCTCCACTGTGCTCTGGTACATTCTGCTGGGATATGGGAGTTCAGCAAAATTGGTCTAGGCAATTTAGGTCGGGTAAGGTTGCGCTTGGCTATGCCACGTTTTGTTCGGCTAGGATAGGATATGCATGCCTCTTGTGCCACACACCGATATTCGTTGGGTTTCTGCGCACTACAGCGATGTAATATGCTCTCGTGTGTTCTGGGGAGGCCAGAAATAGCGGCCGCCGCGGGTCAGGTTGTGTTATGTTACGTTCTGGTTAGGTCGTGTTTGTTAGGATTAGATTATTGTATCGTTGACTCCTGTGCTGTACACTCTTATACGGTGTACTCCTGCAATCTACTGTGATCTAATAAGATTTGCTTGGCTCTGGGGAAGCCAGTAATGGTGGTCTCAGCAAATTAGTTTGAGGTATGTTACTCTTGGTTACGCTACGTTAGCCTTTGTTAGGATTGGATAGCTTCGACTTTTCTGTTGCACACTGCGACACCATTTGCTTCTGCGCTCTACCCTCCTCTAATATGTTCTGCTTGACTATGTGGGGGCCAGCAATACTGGTCGTGGCAAGTTATGTTGAGCTGGATTACGTACGGTTTGGTTAGGTTACTTTGGGTTTGGTTGGGATAGCTCTAACTTCTGTGCACAATACTGATGTTCTATGGACTTTTGTACTCCACTGTGCTCTTCCATATTCCGCTGGTCCCTGGGGACCAGCAATAGTGGTCGCGGATCCTTAGGTTGTGCTGTGTTATGTTTGCTTATGTTACGATTTGTTAAGTTTGTAGAGGACCAATTCTACTTTTGTGGTTTGCACGGTTATTCGGTGGATGTCTGCACCTTACTGTGCTCTAATCTGTTCAGCTTGTCTATGGGAGGGCCAGCAACAGTGGTATCGGCACGTTACTTTGAGTTAGGCTACGTTCGGTTGGGTTAGGTTGTGTCAGGTTAGGTTAGGCTACCTTTGGCTTGTGTGCCTTATACCGCAGCGCGGCGCGTTTCTGCTCTCTGCCGTGCTCTGGTATATTCTGGTCAGTCCTGTGGTGGTCAGCAATAGTGGTCTGGGCAAGTTAGGTTGAGTTAGGCCACGTTTGGTGTTGTTAGGATAAGGTAGTTTAGACTTTTGTGCTCTACAATGATATTTGGTGGATTAGTGCAATCTTCATTGATCTACCATTTTAGCTCGACTCTGAGGAGGCGACAAATAGTGGTCGTGGCTCGTTATCTTGAGCTAGGTTAAGTTTCGTTAGTGTAGCTTCAACTTTCGTGCTATACACTGTTATTTGGAGAACTTTTGTGACCGACCGTGCTCTACTACGTTCTGCTTGGCTCTGGGGAGTCCAAGTGCTGTGTTCGTGGCACGTTGCATTGAGATATTCTACGCCTGGTTGTGCTAGATTGGCTTAGGTTAAGTGAGGATATACTCGACTTTTGTGCTATTGGCTGCAGTGCGGTGGATTTCTGCGTACTGCTGTGCACTAGTACATTCTGCTTGTCTCTGTATAGGCCAGCAATAGTGCTCTCGTAGTGTTAGGTTGAGTTAGGATACGTTTGGTGAGCTTAGGTTTGGTTAAATTCGGTAACGGTAACTTTGACTATCATGCTGTACATTGCTATTTGGCGTATTTCTATAACCTACTGTGCTGTAGCATGTTCTGCTGGTCTACGGGGAGGCCAGGAGCAGTGGCCGCTGAAAGTTACTTTGATATATGCTACTCTACTATAACTAACTGCGTTCGGCAGGTATAGGTTAGGTCAGCTTATGCTATGCTATTTACGGCTTTTGTGCTGTTCACTACATTGCGGTGGATTTCTGCACTACACTGTGCTCTGTTATGTTTTGCTTGCATCTGTGGATGCAAGAATTGGCGGTCCCGTCGTGTTAGGATGGGATAGATTCCGTTTATGCCTGTTACGTTTGGCTAGGTTAGAACACGTTTCGTTGACTTTTGTGCTATACAGTGCCATCCACCGATTCCAGCGATCTACGGCGCTCTAGTATTTTCTGCTTGGCTCCGTGGAGGCCAGGAATGGTGGTTTCGTCGCGTTAGGGTTACTTAGGCTACGTTTGCATATGACAAGTATCTTAGGACAGAATAGCTTAGAGTTTTGTGACATTCTATGCTATTCGTTGGATACCGGCGCCCTTCTGCGGTCCAGTATGTTCTGCTTGGCTCTGGGGTGGCCAGCAATTGCGGTCCCGTCGTGTCAGTTTGGGCTAGGCACCGTTTGGGTTTGTTACGTTTGGCTACGTTAGGATAGGCTACTACGACTGATGTGCTATACGCTGCTATTTGGTGGATGTCTGAGCTCTAATTTTCTCTAATACGCTCTGCGTGGCTCTACGAAGGCCATCAAAGGCCGTCGCGGCACGTTATGTTGAGTTACGCCACGTTTGGTTTGGTTAGGTTATGCAAGGTGTGGCTAGTGCATCCTAGAATTTTGTGCCATACGCTGCTATTCTGCGGATATCTGCGTACTACAATGCTCCAAAATACTCTGCTCGACTCAGGGGATGCGAGCAATAACGGTCGTGGCCCGTTACGTTGAGTTATGTTACGTTTGGCTCATTTAGGTTAGGATTCGCTTGTTCAGAAAAACTCTGTCTGTCGTGCTATGCCATGTTATTCGGTGGACTTCCGTGATCTACGGTGCTCTATTATACTCTGCTCGACTCAGGGGAGGCTAGCAATGATGATCGTGGTACGTTACGTTGAGTCATGTTACGTTTGGTTACGTGAGGTTGGGAAATATTTGGTCAGGATAGCTTTGACTTTCGTGCTTTACCCTGTGATTCGGTGAATTTCTGTGATATACTGTGCTGTACTGCATTCTGTCTGGCTATGGGGAGGCCAGGAGCAGTGGCGCGGCACGTTACATTGAGAGATGCTAGGTTTGGTTAGGTTATGTTATCCTTTGTTAGGTCTGGATAGATATGACCCTTGTGCTATACAATGCGTTTGCACAGACTTCTGTGTCCTACTGTCCTCTAGTAAGTCCTGCTCACTACGGTGCTCTATTATACTCTGCTCGACTCAGGGGAGGCTAGCAATGATGATCGTGGTACGTTACGTTGAGTCATGTTACGTTTGGTTACGTGAGGTTGGGAAATATTTGGTCAGGATAGCTTTGACTTTCGTGCTTTACCCTGTGATTCGGTGAATTTCTGTGATATACTGTGCTGTACTGCATTCTGTCTGGCTATGGGGAGGCCAGGAGCAGTGGCGCGGCACGTTACATTGAGAGATGCTAGGTTTGGTTAGGTTATGTTATCCTTTGTTAGGTCTGGATAGATATGACCTTTGTGCTATACAATGCGTTTGCACAGACTTCTGCGTCCTACTGTCCTCTAGTAAGTCCTCCTCGACTTTGTGGGGCCAGCAATACATGCCGAAGTACGTTAGGTTGAGCTATGTTACGCTTGGTCGTGCTGTGATTGGATATATTTGGTTAGGATAGCTATGACTTTTTTGCTATATACTGCCATGCGGAGGACTTCTGCCCTCCAGTATGCTCCGGTATGTTCTGCTAGGCTCTGGGGTGGACAGTAATAGTGGTCACCGCACGTTAGATTGAGCTATGCCACGTTTGGTTATGTTACTTTTGGTGAGGCTAGGATATGATAGTTTATACATCTGTGCCATACACTGCTATCAACCGATTTCTACGCTCTACAGCGCTCTAATATTTCCTGCTTGGCTCTGGGTACTCCAGCAATAGTGATCTCGGCACGTTAGGTTGTGTTATTTGACGTTCAGTTAGGTTTGGCTATGTCAAGCTCGGTCATGTTATTTTTGACTTTCGCCCTATACGCTGCTGTTCGGAGGATTCCTGTTCTCGACTCTGCTCTACTATATCCTGCTTGAACCTTGGAGTGTCAGCAGTAGTCGCGGTACGCTATGTTGTGTTAGGCTACGTGCGACTATGTGATGTTAGGCTATGTTTGGGAAAGATGGCTTCTTCTTTCGTGCTCTACACCAATTTCCGGCGTGTTCTTGTGATCTACTGTGCCCTACTGTTTTCTGCTTTGCTCTGCAGTGTCCGGTAGCAGTTGTGGCGGCACGCTCCGATGAGTTACGCTACGCTTGGTTAGGTTATGTTAGGTCTGTTTATGTTAGGGTATCTTGGTCTATTTTGCCATTCACCGCAATGCGGGGTATTTCTGCTAACAACTGTGCTCTGGTGCAATATACTTGTCTCTATGGAGGTCAGCAATGCTTGTCTCGTAATGCTAGGTTGAATTAGGTTACGTTTGGATATGCTGGGGTTGACTAGGTTGGGATAAACTACCTCGACTTTTGAGCTTTACGCTGCTATTCCTTGAGCTTCTGTGATCTACTGCGCTGTACTGCATTCTGTTTGCCTCTCGGGACGCAATGCGCAGTGGTCGCGGCACGTCATGTTGAGATATGCTACGTTCGGTCATGTTGGGGTAGGACATGTTGGGACACGATATATAAGGCCTTTGTGAAATTCACTGCAATGCGGTGGATTTCTGCGCTATACTGTGCCCTAGTACATTCTGCTTTCCTCTATGGATGTCAGCAATGGTGGTCTGGCCATGTTATGTTGAGTTAGGCTTCGTTTGGATATATAACGTTTGGCTACGTTAGCATAGGCTACTTTGTCTTTTCTTCTGTACACCGCTGTCCCATGGATTTCTGCGCTATAATGTGCTCTAACATGCTCTGCTTCGCTCTGGGGTGGACAGGAGCAGTCTTCGCGGCACGTTGCTTTGAGCATTGCTACGCCTGGTTAGGTTAGGTTGGGTCAGGTTGGGCTTGGATATCTATGGCTTTTGTGCTATTCAGTGCAGTGAGGCTGACTTCCGCGCTCTACATTGCTGTTTTATACTCTGCTCTACTCAGGGGAGGCGAGCAACAGTGATCGTGGTACGTTACGTTGAGTCATGGTATATTCGGCAAAGTTAGGTTGTGCAATGTTTGTCATAAAAGCTTTGACTTTCGTGCTGTACCCTGTTATTTGGTGGATTTCTGTGATCTGATGTACTGTGCTTCGTTCGGCCGGGCTCTGGGGAGGCCAGGAGCATTGGCCGGGGCACGTTACACTGAGAGATGCTAGGTTTCGTTATGTTAGGTTAGGTCAGGTTAGGCAACAGTATCTACGGCTTTTGTGCTATTCGCTGCAATGCGGTGGATTTCTGCGCTCCGCTGTGTTGAAATATATTCCGCTCGGCGCAGTGAAGGCTAGCAGTAGCGGTCTCGGCAGGCTAGGTTTCGCTATTTTACGTTTGCTTATGTTACGTTTGGCGAGGTGGGGATAAGATAGTTTAGACATTTGAGCTATAAGCTACTACCCGCGGAAACCTGCGCTCTACAGTGTTACAGTATTTTCTGCCTGGCAATGTCGAGGCCAGCAATAATGGTATCGGCACGTTAGGTTCTTATAGGCCACGTTTGATTAGATCATGTTGGGCTATGTTTGCTCAAGATAGCTTCAACTTTCGCGATATGCACTGGTATTTGGTGGATTTCTGGGACTTACTGTGCTCCGCTACATTCTGCTTGGCTCAGGGGAGGCCAGGGGCAGAGGTCGCGGCACATTACTTGTGCTATGCTACGTTCCGTGATGTTAGGTTAGGTCAATTAAGGCTACAATATCTGCGGCTTATGTGCTATTCACTGCAATGCGGTGGATTCCTGCGCTCTACTGTGCTCCAGTGCATTCTGCTTGCAGCTCTGGAGGCCTGCACTAGTGGCTTCTGCATGTAAGTTTCAGTCATATTACGCTTGGATATGTTACGTTTGGTTAGGTTGGGATATGATACTTTGGCCTTTGTGCTGTATACTGCTCTTCGGAGGATTTATGCGCTCTAATGTGCTTTAATATGCTCTGCTTGGCTCTACGAAGGCCAACAATGGAGGTCGCGGCACGTTATGCTGAGCCATGCTACGTTTGGCTTGGTTAGGTTGTGCCAGGTTTGGCCACGGAACCCCCGGCTTTTGTGCTATACGCTGCTAGTCGGTGGATTTCTGCGCTCAACATTGCTCTACTATACTCTGCTCAGCTCAGGGGAGGCGAGCAATAGTGTTCGTGGCGCGTTACGTTGAGTTATGTTCCGTTCGGTTAAGATAGGTTATGCTATGTTTGGTCTGGATTTCTTTGACGTTCGTGCTGTACCCTGTTGTACGGTGGATTTCCGTGTTTTACTGTGCTGTACTACACTCTGCTTGGCTATGGGGAGCCCACCAGCGGTGTTCGCTGCACGTTATGTTGAGTTGTGCTACGTTTGATTAGGCTAGGTTAGGGCAGGTTATGATAGGATGTCTACGGCTTTTGTCCTATTCACTGCAATGCGGCGGATTTCTGCGCTATACTGTGTTGTGATACATTCTTGTTGTCTCTGTGGGTGTGAGCAAAGGTGGTCTCGTCTGGTTCGGTTGAGTTATGTTACGTTTGGACCTGTCACGTTTGGCTAGGTTAGAATATGCTACACTGACTTCTGCGCCTTACACTGCTATTCGGTAGATTTCTTCGCTCTAACGTTCTTTAATGTGCTCTGCCTGGCTCTGAGGAGGCCAGCAATATTGGTTTCGCCTAGTTATGTTCAGATACACTGCGTTTGGAGAGATGAGGTAAGGACGCTTTATGTCAGGAAATGTTTGTCTTTTGTGATATACACTGCAAAGTGCTGGATTTCTGAGCTCTGCTGTGCTGCAGTATATTCTGCTCGGCTCTGGGAGGGCCAGCAATAGGCGTTTCGGCGCGTTTGGTTCAGCTATCCTCCGTATGCATATGACAAGTTTGGTTATGATAGGTCGGAATAGCTATGACTTTAATGCCATTCAATGCTATGCGGTGGATTTCTGCGCCCTACTGCGCTCTAATATGTTCTGCACAGTTCTGGGGTGGCCAGTAATAGTGGTCTCGGCACGATAGGTCCAGATATGTTATGTTTCGTTAAGGTAGGTTGGGAAGGATTGGTTAGGATCTCTTTGAATTGTTCGCCTTGCACTGCTATTCCGCGTATTTCTGGGCTCTACATTGCTTACTATACTCTGCTCGGCTCTGGTGAGGCTAGAAATAGTGGCCGGAGCAAGTTACTTTGAGTTAGGTTATGTTTGGTTAGGTTAGGTTCGGCTGAGTTTCGTTTGAATAGCTTCGACTTTCGTGATATACGCTGTTATATGGTTTATTCCTGTGATCTACAGTGCTCTGCTATATTCTGGTTTGCTAGGTTTAGTCCAGATGCACTGATCGCGGCACGTCATGTTCGGCTGTGCTGCGTCTGGTTAGGTTAAATTTGGCCATGTTTGGTCAGGATATCTACGTCTTTAGTGCTGTTCACTGCAATGCGGTGGACTTCTGCGATATACTGTGCTCTAGCATACTCTGCTTGGCTCTAGGGAGGACATCAGTAGTGCTCTCGGCTCGTTAGTATAGCTACGTTTGCTTATGTTACGCTTGGTTAGGTTAGGATAGGCTTGATTTTCTTTTGTGATATACACCGCTATTTGGTGGAACTCTGCGCTCTAGTGTGCCGTAATATACTTCGCGTGGCGCTGGATAGGCCAGCAATTTCGGCCTCGTCATGTTCTGTTTGGTTACACTACGTATGGATAGGTTAGGTTAGGTCTTGGTAGGTCAAGATACTTCTGACCTTTGCGCTATACAGTGTAATTCGTTGGACTTCTGCGCTCAGCTGTGCTCTGGTATATTTCTTATGGCTCCGCGCAGGCCATCAATGGTGGTCTCGGCACGTTAGGTTGAGCTATGCTACGTTCGGTTATGTTGCGTGTGGTGAGGTTTGGATGTGGTTGTTAAGACTTTTGAGCTATACACCGCTATCCACCGATATCTGCGCCCCACTGCGCACTAATATTTTCTGCTTGCCTCTGCAGAGGACAGCATTAGTGGTCACGGCGCGTTAGGTTT
>NW_016909431.1:159362-180719 GCF_001483705.2 Eufriesea mexicana
CATTCCTGCGCTCCACATTGCTCTACTATACACTGCTGGGCTCTGGAAAGGCGAGCAATAGTGGTCGCGGCACGTTAGTTTATGTTAGGTTACGTTTTGCTAGGATAGGCTATAGAAAATTTGGTCAGGGTAGCTCCGACTTTCGTCCTATACACTGTTACTCGAAAAATTCCTGTGATGTACTGTGATCTATCACATTCAGCTTGGGTATGGGGAGGCAAGGAGCAGTGGTCTCTGCACGATGTGTTGAGATATGCTGCGTCCGGTTAGGTTAAGGTAGGCTATGCTTTGCAAGTGCTGCTTTTGAGATGTTCACTGCAATGCTATTGATTTCTGCGCTACGCTGTGCTCCGAAAAATTCTGCTTGTCTCTGTGAAGGCCAGCAATAGCGGTACTGACGTCATAGGTTGGGTTACGCTCCGTTTACGTGTGTTACGTTTTGCTCGTTTTTGATAGGCTACTTTGACTTTTGTGCTATATACTGCTGCTCGTTGGATTCCTGCGCCCTATTGTAATCTAATGTGCTCTGCCTGGCTCTACGAATGCCATCAATAGCGGCCGTGGCACGTTATGTTGAGATAGACTACGTTCGGTTAGGTTAGGTTGGGTCAGGTTAGGTTAGGATATCTGGCTTTTGTGCTCTACACTGATATTCGGTGTATCTCTGCGCTCGGATGGGTTCTAATATTCTCTGCTTGTCTCTAAGGGTGCCATCAATAGTGGACGCGGCACGTTATGTTCAGTTATGCTATGTTTGGTTTGGTTAGCTTATGCTTAGTTAGGGCAGGATATCCACGCCTTTTTTTACTATACGCTGCTACTCGTTGGATTCCTGCGACCTACATTGCTCTAATATTATCTGCTCGACTATGAGGAGGCGAGCGATACAGCTCGCGGCACGTTAGGTTGAGTTAGGTCAAGTTTGGATAGGTCGGGTTGACCTAAGATTGGTAAGTATAGCTTTGACTTTTGTGCTATACACTGTTATTCCGTGGATTTCTGTGTTCTACTGTGCTGCACTGTATTCTGCTACGCTATGGGGATGCCACGAGCAGTGGTCGCTGAACGTTATGTTGAGTCATGCTACGTTTGGTTAGGTTAGTTTATGACACGTTGTGCTAGAATATCTACGGCGTTTGTGCCATTCACAGCAGTGCGCTGGATTTCTGTGTTGTACTGTGCTCTAGTACATTCCGCTTAGCTCTGGCGAGGTAAGCAATAGTGGTCTCGGTCCATAATGTTGAGTTATTTTACGTTTGGGTATGTTAGGTTATGTCAAGCTAGGTCCGGTTATCTGTGACTTTCGCGATGCACACTGCTATTTGGAGCATTTCTGTACTAGACTCTGCAATACTATATTCTGATTGTCCCTTGGGGGGCCAGCAACAGCCGCGGCACGGTATGTTGGGTTAGGCTACGTTTGATTATGTTCAGTTAGGTTACGTTTGGCTAGGACGGCTTCGACTTTCGTGCAATACACTATTATTCGTCGGGTTCCTGTAATCTACTGTGCTGTACTGATTTCTGCTTGGCTCTGTTTGGTCCGGCCGCAGCGATCGTGGCACGCTCGGTTGAGTCACGCTTCGTTCGGTTGTGTTAGGTTAGGTCATGTTATGTTAGGGTATCTTCGACTTTTGTGCTTTACACTGCTACGCGGTTGATTTCTGTGATTTACTGTGCTCTGCTGCATTCTGCTTTGCTCTGGGGAGGCCATGTGCAGTGGTCGCGGCACGTCATGTTGCGTTATGCTATGTTCGGTTAGGTTTGATTAGGTCAGGTTATGTTAGGATATCTACAGCTTTTGTTCTGTGCACTGCAGTGCGGAGGCTTTGGGCGCTCTACTGTGCTTTAGTACACTCTGCTCATCCCTGTGGAGGCCAGCAATAGTTGTCTAGGCGCATTAGTTTCAGGTTAGTTGCATGTTCTTATGTTACGTTTGGTTAGGTGAGGACACGATAGCCGTGACTTTTGCGGTATACCCTGCTATTCGGTGGATTCCTGCTATCCAGTGTACTCTATTGTCTTCTGCTTGCTCTGGGGAGGCCGGTAATGGTAGTCTCGTCACCTTAGCTTGATTTAGATTACGTTCCGTTTGGATAAGCTAGGAAGGATTGGTTAGGATTTCTCTGCATTTTGCGCTGTGCACTGCTTTTTGGACGCTCTCCGCTCTCCGCATTGCTCTATTATACTTCAATCGAATCTGGGGCGGCGAGAAGTGAAGGTCGTGGCACGTTAGCTTGAGTTAGGTTGCATTTTGCTTAGTTAGATTATGTTAAGCTATGTTATGATAGCTTTAACTTCCACGCTATACACTACTGTACGGATGATTCCTGTGACCTGTTGTGCTCTTTTCTATTCTGCTTGGCTATGGAAAGGCCAGCAATAGTGTCCTCGGAACGATAGTATGCGCTAGGCTACTTTCGGTTAGGCTAGGTTGGGACAGGTTAGAAGAGGATATCAGCGACTTTTGTGCTGTTCGGTGCAATTCCATGGATTTCTGCGCTCTACTGTGCTCTTGTACCTTTTGCTTGCCTCTGTGGAGGCCAGAAGTAGTGTTCTCTTCATGTTTGGTTGGGATATTCTACGACTGGGTATGTTACGTCTGGCTAGGTTGGAATGGGCAACATTGACTTCTGTGCCGTTCTCTGCCATTCGGTCGATATCTGCGATCTAATTTGCTGTAATATGCTCTGCTTGGCTCTGGGGTGGCCAGAAATATTGGTCTCGTCACGTCATCTTGAGTTACACTTCGTTTAGGTAGGTTAGGTTGGGTCAAGTTAGGCAAGGTTTTGTTTCACTTTTCTGCTATACACTGCTGTGCGGTGGATTCCTGCGCACTGCTATGATGTACTATTTTCTGCTTGGCCTTGCGGAGGCCAGCAATACTGGTCACGGCACGTTACATTTAGTTAGGCTGCGTTTGGTTATGTTATGCTAGCATGTGTTAGTTGCGTAAATCTATGACTTTTGTGCTGTAGACCGCGACATCATTTCCTTCTGCGCTCTACTGTCCTCTAGCATGATCTGCTCGACTCTGAGGATGACAGCAATAGTAGTCGCGGCACGAAATGCTGGGTTATGCTACATTTGGTTATGTTGGATTAGTTCTGGTTAGGTTAGGGTATCTACGGCTTTTGAGCTATTCACTGCTGTGCGGTGGATTCCTGTGCTCTACTGTGCTCTGGTATATTCTGTTTGTCCCTCTGGTGGACAGCTATGGTGGACCCGTCAAATTAGCTTGATCCATTTTGCGTTTGGGTACGTTACGTGTGGCTAGGTTTGGGAGGCCACATTGACTTTTGAGCTTTTCACTGCTGTTAGATGGATTTTTGCACTCTAGCGTGCCCTAATATGCTTTGATTGTCTCTGCGGAGGCCAGCAATATCGTTTTCGTCACGTTATGTTGAATTATACTATGTTTGCATAGGTTAGGTTTGGTCAATTTGGGTAAGGTTATTTTTTACTTTTCTGCTATACACTCCAATGCGGCGGATTTCTGCGCGCTATTGTGCTCTAATATGCTCTTCTTGCCTCTGTGGTGGCCAGTAATAGCGGTCTCGGCACGTTAGACTGAGTTACGCAACGTTCGGTTACGTCACGTTTGGAGAGGTTTGGATACGACATTCTAGTGTTTTGTGCTATACACTGCTATCCGCACATTTCTACGATCTATTGTGCTCTAATAAGCTCTGCTTGCCTCTGTGGTGGCCAGTAATAGTAGTCTCGGCGCGTTAGATTGAGCTACGCTACGTTCGGTTACATTACGTTTGGACAAGTTAGGCGGGGATAGCTCTGACTTTAGTGCTGTAGTCCGATACTGGGTAGTCCTCTGCGTCCTGCTGTGCTCTAGTTTTTTCAGCTTCGGTCTGGGATGGCTAGCAATAGTGGTCTCGGCAAGTTACTGTATTTGAGGTTACGTTCGGCTAGGTAGGTTCTGGCTAAGTTTGGACAGCATAGCATAAACTTTTGCGTTGTACACTTCCATTTGGTGAACATCTGCGCCCTACTGTTCTATAGTATGTCCTGCTTGTCTATGAGGATGGCAGCAATAACGGTCTCGGCCCGTTAAGTTGAGGAATGCTATGTTTGGCTATGCTCAGTTGGTTTGTGTTCGGTTCGTATAGCATTGACTATTCTGATATACACTGCGATTCTAAGGGCTTTTGCGTTCTAATCTCCATTATTGTGTTCTGCTTGGCTCTGGAGAGGCCAGCAATACAAGTCGTGGCACGTTAGGTTGTTTTATGGTACGTTTGGGAATGTTACGGTTGGCCAGGTTAGGAGGGGACAACTATGACTTTAAAGCTATAGTCTGCTATTAGATGGATTTTTGCGCCCTTCCGTGCTCTAACATTTTGAGCTTCGCTCTGGGAAGGCCAGCAATAGTTGCCTCGGCGCGTTAGATTGTGCTGTATTATGTTTGGTTATTTTAAGGTTGGTTGTGTCAGCAGTAGATTGCCTTGACTTTAGTGGCATGTTCTGCTATTAGGCGGATTCCAGTGCCATACAGAACCCTGCTGCTTACAGCTTGGCCCCGTGAATGCCATGAATGGTGGCCTCGGGATGCTACGTTGTGTCAGGAAACGTTCGGTAAGGTTGGGTTAGGATAAGTTTGGTTAGGGTAGCTTTAACTTTCGCTCTGCACATTGGTATGTGTTGCATTTCTGCGCTTTATTGTGCTGTGGTACGTACTGCTTTGCTCTGGGAACGACAACAATAGTGGTCTCGGCACGTTATGTTGAGTCAGCTTACGTTCGACTCTGTAGGGTGAGGCTAAGTTCGGTTTGGATAGCTTCAGCTTTTGCGCTGTACATTGCCATTCGGTGGACTTCTGCTCCCTGCTGCGCTCTGGTATGTTTGGATTGGCACTGCGAACCGAAGCAATAGCGTTCTCAACTCATTAAGTTGAGTTAAGCTGTTCGGTTATGTTCTGCTGGTTTGCGTTAGGCTTACGTAGCCTTGACTTTCCTGAAATACACTGCGATTGTAAGGATTTCTGCATTCTACTCACCACTATTGTGTTCTGCTTGGCACTGGGGAGGCCAGCAATAGCGATCGCGGCACGATGCTTTGCGTTACGTTACGTTCGGTTATGTTACGATTGGTTACGTTGGGAGAAGATACCTTTGACCTTAGTGCTATAGTCTCCTATTAGGTGTTTCCCTGCCCCTACAGTCGTCGAATGTTCGCGACTTGGCTCTAGGGAGGCCAGTAATGGTGGTCGCGGCACGTTATGTTGCGTCAGATTACGTTCGGTTAGGTTGGCTTAGGCTAACTTTGGTTTGTATAGCTTTAACTTTTTTGGCGCACTTTGGTATTCGATGGATTCCTGCGCTCTTCTGTTCTCTAGTATGTCCTGCTTCGCAGTGTGGTGGGTAGCAATAGCTGTCTCGGCACGATAGGTAGATGTAGGCTACGTTTGGTTATGTTCTGTTCGTTCGGGTTAGATTTGGGTAGCTCCGACTTTTCTGATATGCGCTGCCACTGTATGGATATCTGCGTTCTACTCTAGACTTGCGTGCTCTGCTTGCCTCTGGGGAGCCCAGCAATGGTGGACGCGGCACGTTAGGTCGAGGTAAGTTACGTTCGGTTATGTAACGGTTGGCTATGTTAGAAGAGGATACTTTCAGCTTTAGTGCTATACCCTACTGTTATGTTGACTCCTGCGCTCTACAGTGCTCTGGAGTTCTCAGCTTTGCCCTGGGTAGGACAGCAACAGTGGCCTCAGCATGTTACGTTGAGACTGGTTACGCCCGGTTAGGCTTGGTTAGGCTAAGTTTGGTTGGGATAACTTCAACTTCTCTGATGTGCGCTGCTCTTCGGCGGACATCAGGGCTTTACTGTGCTTTAATACATCCTGCTTGGCTCTGGGGCCGGGGGTGGGCAGCAATAGCGGTTTCGGCAGGCTATTTTGCGTTAGGCTAAGTTTTGCTATGTCCTGTTGGCTCGGATTATGCTTAAGTAGCTATGACTCCTCTGATATACGCAGCAATTCCGTGGATTTCTGCGTTCTACTCGCAACTAATGTGCTCTTGTTGGCTCTGAGGAGGCCAGCAACAGTGCTCTCGGCATGTTACGTTGTGTCACTTTACGTTCCGTTATGTTGGATTAGGTTCAGTTGGCTGGGATAGCCTTACCTTTTGTGCTGTGCACTGCCATACGGTGAATTGCTGCGCCCCACTGTGCACTAGTAAGACCTGGTTGACCATGGGGAGGACAGCAATAGCGGTCCGGGCACATTAGGTTGAGTTACGCTATGTTCGATTATGTTCCGATTGTTTGGGTTAGGTTTGGCTAGCTGTGACTTTCCTCATATACACTGCGACCATATGGATTTGTACGTTCTACCCTGCACTAATGTACTCTGCTTGGCTCTGTGGAGGCCAGCAATACTTGTCGCGGCACGTTAGGTTGCGTTAGGCTACGTTTGGTTATGTAACGATTGGTCAGCTTAGGAGTGTGTAGCTTTTACTTTGGAGCTATAGTCTGCTGTTAGGTTGATTTCTGCGCCCAACAGTGCTATTATATTTTCAGCTTGACTCTGGGAATGCCAGAAAGGGACACCTCTGCTCGTTAGGTTCGGTTATTCTACATTCGGCAATGTTAGGTTATGTCCGGTCAGGTCAGGATATCTTTGACTTTCGCGCTACACAGTGCTATTTGGTGGCTTTCTGCAATCTACTGTGCTCTACTACACTATGCTCAAATATGGGAAGGTTAGCGATTGTGGTCGTGGCACGATAGGCTTTGTTACGCTACGATCGTTAATGTTACGCTTGGTTAGGTTCGGACAGGAGAGTTCTGACTTTTGTTATGTACAATGCCACTCGGTGGACTGCTGTGCTCTTCATTGCTCTACCATGATCTTCTCGAACATCTGGATGCGAGTAAGAGTTTTCGTGGCACGTTTGTTTGAGTTAGCTTACGCTTCGTTAGATTAGTTCAGGAAATGTTTGGCAAGGGTAGCTACGACTTTCGTGCTATTCCCAGTTATGCGGTGGATTCCAGCCCTACAATTCGCTGTACTCTAATCTGCTAGACAATGGGGTGGTCAGCAATAGTGGTCCTGACACGATAGGTTGAGATATGTTGCGTTCGGTTGGGTTAGGTTAGGCAATGTTTGGTAAGAATGGCTCTGTCTTTTGCGTTATACACCGCTGTTCGGAGATTTCTGTGCTCTACTCTCCTCTAATATGCTCTGCTTGGCTCTGGGGAGGCCAGCAATAGAGGTATCAGCTTGTTAGGCTTAGTTATTCTAAGTCATGTTAGGTTAGGTTAGGTCAGGTTAGGTTAGGATATTTTTGTCTTTTGTGCTATACACTGCTGTTCGGCGGATTTCTGCGCTCTACACTGCGCAACTATACCCAGTTCGAGGCTGGGGAGTCAAGTAATAGTTGCCTCGTCACGTCGGGGATAGCTAGGCTACATTCGGTAGCGGTAGGTTAGTTCGGGTTATGCTAGTATAGGTTCGACTTTCGAGGTATACGCTGCTGTTTGGTAGATTTCTGCGATCTATTGTGCTTTAGCATGTTCCGCTTGGCTCTGCGGTAGCCAGCAATAGTGGTCTCGGCACGCTAGTTTGAGATAGACTGCGTTTGCTTATGTTAAGTTTGGCAAGGTTGGGAAAGGATAGCTTTGACTGTTATGCCATACACCGCTATTCGTTGGATTTCTGCACTCTACTGTGCTCTAGCATGTTCTGTTTGGCTCCGGGGAAGCGAGCAATGGTGGTCTCGCCACGTTATGCTGAGTTAGGTAACTTTTCGTTAGGTGATGGTTGTTTTTGTCAGGCTGGTAATGTTTTACTTTCGTGGTATACACTGCTATACAGTGGACTCGTGCACCCTACTGTGCCCTAGTATATCCTGCCTGACTCCGTGGAGGTCAGCAATAATGGTCTAGGCACGTTTGGTTGAGGTACGTTACGTTCGCATTTGCTATGCTTGACTATGTTAGGCTAGGATACCTACGGCTTTTGTGCTACGCACTGCTATTCGGTGGACTTCCGCGCACTTCCGTGGCCAAGTGTGCTCTGATTTGCTTCGTGGAGACCAGAAATAGTGGCCACGGCGCGTTACGTTGGGATATGTTTCGTTTGGTTGTGTTCAGTTTGTTTGCGTTTGGTCAGGATGTATCTGAATTTTGTGGTGTACACCGCTATTCGCTGGATTTCTGTGCTCTACTGAGATCTAATATACTCTGCTCGGCTCTCGGGAGGCCAGCACTGGTGACCGCCGCACGTTAGGTTCAGTCAAATTTGGGTAGGTTACGTTGTTTTATGATAGGGTGGCTTCGACTTTCGTGCTCTGCACGGCTCTCCGATTGATTTCTGTGCACAACTGCTATTTAATATTCGCTGTTTTGATCTGGGTGTGTCAGAAATGGTGGCCGCGGGCCGTTGGGGTGTGTTAGGTTACGTTCCGTTGGGTTAGGTTAGGTTAGGTTAGGTTAGGTTAGGTTAGGTGTGATAATGGTGACGACGACTTTTGTGCTATAAACTTCTATTCGGTGGATTTCCAAGCTCACGTTGCTCTACTATGCTCTGCTCGACTCAGGTGAAGCCAGTAATATCGGTCTCGTTCTGTTAGGTTTAGTGAAGTTACGTTTTGTTACATTATATCAGTTTCGGTAGGTTTGGATAGATCCGACTTCCATGGTGTACACTGCTTTTCGGTGGATTTCTGCGCTCTACTGTTTGTTATTATGATCTGCTTTGCTCAGGGGAAGCCACTAACAGTGATCTCGGCACGGTATGTAGAGATAGGATACGTTTGGCTGGGCTATGTTAACCGAGGTTATGTTTGGATAGCTTCGATTCCTCTGCTACACTCTAAGATTCTATGGATTTCTGCTCTTGACTCTCCCCTATTTCGCTCTGCTTCGCTTTGCGGAGGACAGCACTAATTGTCGCAGCATGTTAGTTTGAGGTACATTACGTTTGGATAGGTTAGGTTGTGTTGGGTTAAGATAGGATTGCTTTGACTTATGTGCTCAACACTGATATTTCATGGACTTCTGTACTCTACTTCGCTCTATCATATTCTGCTTGTCTCTGGGGAAGCCAGCGATAGCGGTCGCGGTACGCTAGGTTTAGTTGCTCTACGTTAGTTTAGGTTAGGTTAGGTCTGGTTTAGTTAGGCTATCGTTGACCATTGTGACATACAATGTCATTCGTCGGGTTTCGGCACTCTACTGTGCTCTGGAACATCCTGATTGGCTCTGCTGCGGTCAGCATTAGTGGTGTGGGTCTCTTAGGTGGAATTAGATTACGTCTGGTTATGATACGTTTGGTCAGGTTAGGGCAGGATAGACATTACTTTTGTACGTTGCTCTGTCATTCGGCGGATTTCTGCGCTCTGGTGTACACTACTATACTTTGCTCGACACTAGGAGGCCAGTAATATTGGTCCCGGCACGTTAGCTTGATTTAGGTCGCGTATGGTTATGTTACGCTTGGTCAGGGCAGAAGAGGATGGCAATGACTTTTGTGCTGTTTACAGCTATTCGGTGGACTTATGTGCCCTACTGTGCTCTTGTACGTTCTGCTTGGCTCTGGGGATGCAAACAATAGTGGTCTCGGCACGTTTGCTTGCGATAGTTAACGTTTGGTTACGTTGCGCTTGGTTAGGTTAGTGTAGGATAGCTCCGACTTTTGTTCAATACACTGCTATACAGTGAACTGCTGCGCCCTGTTGAGATGTAATATGTTCTGCTTGTCCCTGTGGAGGCCAGCAATAGTGGTCTCGGCACGCTAGGTTGAGTTTGGTTAAGCGTGGCTTGGCTACGTTAGGCTAGATTTGGTCAGGATAGCCATGACATATGTGCTGCACAGAGCTGTTTTGTAGGAATTTGCTCTCTGCATTGCTCTACAGGGATCTGCTTCTCTCTGGGGAGGCCAGCAATAGCGGTCGTGGCTCATTCGTTTGACTTGTTTTCGTTTGGTTGTGTTAGGTTAGGTTACGTTTGGTCAAGATTGTTTTGACTTTTGTGCTATACACTGCTGTTCGGTGGATTTTTGCCCCCTACTGTGGACTAGTATGTTCTGCTTGGCACTGGAGATGCAGGCAATAGTGATAGCGTCACGTCAGGTTGGGTTATGTTACGATTGGTTAGGTTAGGGGAGGATAGCATTGACTGCTATGCTGAGCACTGCTAATCGGCAGATGTCTGCGATCTGCATTGCTCTGCCCTCCTCTACTTTTCTCTGGGAAGGTCAGCGATAGTGGTCTTGTCGCGTTTGGTTTTGTTAGGTTACGTTCTGTTGGGTTATGCTAGCATGGGTTACGATTGGATAGCTTTGACCTTTCTGCCATACACTGCCATTCTAATGACTTCTGCGCTCCATTCTCCTCCAATATGTTCTGCTTGGCGATGTGGAGGCCAGCAATTTTGGACTAGGCACCTTCGGTTTTGTTATGTTTCGTTTGGGTATGCTACGTTTGGTTAGCTTCGAGACGATAAATTTGACTCTTGTGCTGCATACTGATATTCGGTGGACTACTGCGTTACTAAATGCTCCAGTACTCGTGCTCTGCACGACTCAGGGAGGTCAGCAATAGTGATCGCTGCACGCTAGGTTCAGTTAGGTTACTTTTGTCTATGGTACGGATGGTTAGGTTAGGAGAGGATAGCATAGGCTTTTGTGCCACACACAGCTACTCGGTGGATTTCAGCGCTCTACAATGCTATAGTAAACTCTGCTCGTCTCTCGGGATGCCAGCAATTGCGGTCGTGGTACGATAGGCTGAGTAATGTTACGTTAGTTTATTTTAGGTTAGTTTAAGTTTGGTTAGGATAGATTTGACTTTCGTACTGTACACAGATATTCGGTGAATTCCTGTCCTCCGCTGTGGCCTAACATGCCCTGCTTTACTCTCGAGAGGCCAGAAATTGTGCCCGTGGCTCGTTAGGTATAGTTACGTTACGTTTGGTTAGGCTATGTTTGCATGAGTTATGTTTGGATAACTTTGACCTTTCGGCTATTCGCTCCCATTCTTTCGAATTCTGCGCTCCACTCTCCTCGAATACGTTCTACATGGCGTTGTGGCGGCCAGCAATGGTGGTCTGGGCACGTTAGGTGTTGTTATGTTACGTTTGTCTATGTTGCGCTTGGTAAGGATAGGGCAGGACCACTCTGACGTTTGTGCAATACACTGCCATTCGGAGGATATCGGCCTCTTCGTTGCACTACTCCACTCTACTCTACTCTGGGGTGGCCAGCATTGGCGGCTGCTGCCGCTCTACTGTGCTCTATTGTGCCCTCCTTGGCTCTGGGGAGGCCAGCAAATGTGAACTAGGCACGTTAGGTTGTGGTACGTAACGTTTGGTTATGTTACGATTTGTTAGGCTAGGGAACGACAGCTAGAACTGGTGTGCCATACACTGCTATTCGGTGCATTTCTTCGCTCTACTGTGCTCTAATATGTTCTGCTTTGCTCTGTGGAGTTCAGTATTTGTGGCCTCGGCACGTTATGTTGCTCTGGGCTATGTTAGGCCAGGATAGCTATGACTTCTGTGCTGTGCACTGCTATACAGTGGATTTCTCCGCTCTACTGTAACCTAATGTTCTCTGCTTTGATCTGGGGATGCCTGAAACAGTGTCCGCGGCGCGTTGGGTTGTGTCATGTTACGTTCGGTTATGTTACGTTTGGTTAGGTTATGGTAGGGTTTGTTTGACTCGTGTGCTATACACTGCTATTCGGTGAATTTCTGCGCTCCATATTGATCTACTATAATTTGTGCAACCCTGGGGATGCCAGTAATAGTGGTTTCTGCAGGTTAGGTTGAGTTGGGCAACGTTTGGTTAGCTTATGTCAGTTTGGGTTATGTTTGGATAGCTTTGCCTTTCGTGGTGTAAACTGTTGTTCGGTGGATTTCTGTGCTCCACTATGCTCTAGTATGTTCTGCATGGCTCTGGGGAGGCCAGTAATACATATCTCGGCACGTTAGGTTGTGATATTTAACGGCTGGTTATGCTACATATGGTTAGGTTAGGACAGGATAGACCTTTCCCTAAAGCTGCACACTGCCTGCGGACGATTTCCCTGTCCTCGTATCCTCTGCTCGGCTCTGGAAATGCCAGCAACGGTGGACTCGGCACGTTAGGCTGAGTTATGTTACGTTAGGCTTGGCCAAGTAAGGTTAGGTTTGGTTAGGATAGATTTGACTTCTATGGTATCCACCGCTGTTCGGCCGATATCTGCGCTCCGCATTGCTCTGCTAGCCTCTGCTTGTCTCCTTGGAGGCCAGAAATAGTGGGCGCGGCAGGTTCTGTTGTGTACGGTCACGTTTGGATTGGCTAGGGCAGGTTAAGTTTGGTTAGTGTGGCTTTCACGTTAGTAATATACAATGCTACGCGGCGGCTTTAGGCGCTCTGCTTTGCTATAGTATATTCTGCATGGCTATGGGGTGGCCAGCAGTAGTGCTGTCGGAACGTTAGGCTGAGTTATGTTGCGTTTGCTTATTTTACGTTTGGCGTGGTTAGGATAGGGTAGACTAGACCTTTGCGCTGTACACTGATAGTCGGTGGATTCCTGAGCTCTACTGTGTTCTAATATGATCAGCTTGAACCTGAAAAGGACAGCGATCTTGGCATCGGCACGTTGTGTTTAGTTAGGCTACGTATGGTTAGGTTAGGATAGGTAAAGTTAGGTTAGGATACCTTTGACTTTTGCGCTTTGCACTGCAATGCGTCCGACTTCTGCTCAGTATTGTGCTGTGGTATATTCTGATAGGCTCTGCGGGGGTCAGCAATTGTGGTCTAGGCTGGTTAGATTAGGTTAGGTTACGATTCGTTATGTTATGTGTGGTTCGGTTAGGCCGGGTTATCGTTGACTTTTGTGGTGTAAACCGCCCTTCGGTGGACTTCTGCGATCTACAGTGCCGTAATATTTTCAGCTTGGGAGTGGGAAGGACAGAAATAGTGGTCTCGGCAAGTTATGTTGAGTCAGGTTACGTTCGGTAAAGTTGGGTTACGCTAAGTTTGGGTAGGAAAGCTTTAACTCAATTGCTGAGCACTGCTCTTCGGAGGATTTCTGTCCTCCGTTGCGCTCTCGTATGTCCTGCTTGGCTCTGGTGGGGCAACAATAGCGGCCTCTGCACGTTAGATTGAGTTAGGCTAAGTTTGGCTGTGTTCCGTTTGTTTGGCTTAGGTTTGGGTTGCACTGTCTTATCTTCCATACACTGCGATTCTATGGATATCTGCGTACTGCTCTCGAATAATGTGGTTTACTTGACTCTGTGCAGGCCAGCAGCAATGGTCTCGCCACGTTAGGTTGAGTTGTGTTACGCTCGGTTACGTTACGATTCGTTGGGATAAGAGTGGATAGCTTCAACTTTAGCTATAGTCTGCTATTGGGTGGTTATCTGCGCCCTACAGCTCTCCAGAATTTTCAACTTGTCTCTGGGTGTGCCAGCAATAGTGGACTTGGCACGTTGTGTTGTGTTATGTTACGTTCCGTTAGGGAGGGTTTCTCTAAGTTTGAGAAGGATACCTTTAGCTTTTGTGCTGCACAGTCCTTTTCCGTGGATTTCTGCGCTCTAGTGTCCCCTAGAATATCCGGGTTTGCTCTGCGGTGGGCGGCAATTGCGGTCTCGGCACGTTGGGCTTAGTTAAGATATGTATGGCTCTGTTCATTTGATTGGGTAAGGTTTGGGTAGCTTTGACTTTTCCGATATACACTGCGATTCTATGAATTTCTGCGATCTGCTCCCCGCTAATAGGTTCTGCTTGGCTCTGGGGGGCAGCAATGGCGGCCGCGGCATGTTATCTTGAAGTATGTTACGTTTGGATATTTTAGGATTGGTTAGGTTTGGCGAGGGTTAGTTTGACTTTAGTGCTATAGCCTGCTATTAGATTTATTTCTGCGGCCTACAGTGCTGCAAGATATACAGCTTGGCTGCCAGAATGCAAGCAACAGTGGCCTTGGCACGTTATTTTGTGTCAAGTTACGTTAGGTTTGGTTGACTTAGGCTACGTTTGGATACGATAGCTCCACCTTTTGTGCTGTGCACAGCTATTCGGTGCACTCCTGCGCTGTGTTGTGCTCATGTACGTCTTGCTTGGCTCTGGGGAGTGCAGAAATAGCGGTCGCTACACGTTGGTTTGGATTAGAGTACGATTGGGTATGTCACGATTGGTTATGTTGGGAGAGGTAGCTTGACCTTAGCGCTACACTCTGCTATTATGTGGATTTTTGCTCCGAACGGCGCTATAATGCTTCCATCTTCGCCCTGGGAACGCCAGCAGGGGTGGCCTCAGCACGTTGTGTTATGTCAGGTTATGTCCGGTATGGTTGGGTCAGGATAAGTTTGGAAAGGGTAGCTTTAACTAATACGCTCTACGGGGACATTCGGTGGATTTCAGCGATCTACTGTGTTCTAGTATGTCCTGCTTAGCTTTGGAAATGGCAGCCATAGCGGACTCGAAATGGTAGTTTGAGTTAGGCTGTGCTTGGTTATGTTCTGTTGGTTAGGTATAAGTTCTAGGAGCTACGACTTTTCTGATATACACTGCGATTCTATGGACTTCTGCGTTCTGCTCTACACGAATTTGTTCTGCATGGCTCTGTGGAGGCCAGCAATGCCTGTCGCGGAACGTTAGGTTTAGTTAGGTTACGTATGGTTATGCTACGATTGGTTAGGTTAGGAGATTATAGGTTTGACTTTGGTGCCATAGTTTGCTACTTAGTGGATCTCTATGGATAGCTTCAACTTTAGCTATAGTCTGCTATTGGGTGGTTATCTGCGCCCTACAGCTCTCCAGAATTTTCAACTTGTCTCTGGGTGTGCCAGCAATAGTGGACTTGGCACGTTGTGTTGTGTTATGTTACGTTCCGTTAGGGAGGGTTTCTCTAAGTTTGAGAAGGATACCTTTAGCTTTTGTGCTGCACAGTCCTTTTCCGTGGATTTCTGCGCTCTAGTGTCCCCTAGAATATCCGGGTTTGCTCTGCGGTGGGCGGCAATTGCGGTCTCGGCACGTTGGGCTTAGTTAAGATATGTATGGCTCTGTTCATTTGATTGGGTAAGGTTTGGGTAGCTTTGACTTTTCCGATATACACTGCGATTCTATGAATTTCTGCGATCTGCTCCCCGCTAATAGGTTCTGCTTGGCTCTGGGGGGCAGCAATGGCGGCCGCGGCATGTTATCTTGAAGTATGTTACGTTTGGATATTTTAGGATTGGTTAGGTTTGGCGAGGGTTAGTTTGACTTTAGTGCTATAGCCTGCTATTAGATTTATTTCTGCGGCCTACAGTGCTGCAAGATATACAGCTTGGCTGCCAGAATGCAAGCAACAGTGGCCTTGGCACGTTATTTTGTGTCAAGTTACGTTAGGTTTGGTTGACTTAGGCTACGTTTGGATACGATAGCTCCACCTTTTGTGCTGTGCACAGCTATTCGGTGCACTCCTGCGCTGTGTTGTGCTCATGTACGTCTTGCTTGGCTCTGGGGAGTGCAGAAATAGCGGTCGCTACACGTTGGTTTGGATTAGAGTACGATTGGGTATGTCACGATTGGTTATGTTGGGAGAGGTAGCTTGACCTTAGCGCTACACTCTGCTATTATGTGGATTTTTGCTCCGAACGGCGCTATAATGCTTCCATCTTCGCCCTGGGAACGCCAGCAGGGGTGGCCTCAGCACGTTGTGTTATGTCAGGTTATGTCCGGTATGGTTGGGTCAGGATAAGTTTGGAAAGGGTAGCTTTAACTAATACGCTCTACGGGGACATTCGGTGGATTTCAGCGATCTACTGTGTTCTAGTATGTCCTGCTTAGCTTTGGAAATGGCAGCCATAGCGGACTCGAAATGGTAGTTTGAGTTAGGCTGTGCTTGGTTATGTTCTGTTGGTTAGGTATAAGTTCTAGGAGCTACGACTTTTCTGATATACACTGCGATTCTATGGACTTCTGCGTTCTGCTCTACACGAATTTGTTCTGCATGGCTCTGTGGAGGCCAGCAATGCCTGTCGCGGAACGTTAGGTTTAGTTAGGTTACGTATGGTTATGCTACGATTGGTTAGGTTAGGAGATTATAGGTTTGACTTTGGTGCCATAGTTTGCTACTTAGTGGATCTCTACGACCCACGGTGCCATAATATTTTCCGCCTGGCCCCGGGAAGGCTAGCAATGCTGGCATGGGTACGTTATGTGAGTCAAGTTACTGTCGGTTAGGTTGGGTGCGGCTAAGTTTGGTCAGTATTGGTTTAACTCTTGTGCTGTACACTGCTATACGGTGGATTTCTGCGCTCCGCTGGATCTAGTATGACCTGATTGGTTCTGGGGAGTGCAGCAATATCGGTCTCGGCACGTTAGGTTGTGTTAGGCTATGTTCGTTTATGTTACCATTGGTTAGGTTCGGAGAGGGTGGCTTTGACTTTAATGTTATAACCTGCTGTTACGTGTACTTCTGCGCCATACAGTGCTTCAACATTTTCAGCTCGGCAATGGGAAGGCCAGCTACAGTGGCTTCTGCCCTTTAAGCTGGGTCCGGTTACGTTCAGTTCGGCCTGGTTACGACGTGTTTGGTTGGGAGAGCTTTACCTTTTGTGCTGTACGCTGGTATTCGGTGGTTTTCTGTGCTCTGCTGTGCTCTAGTTTGTCCTGCCTCCCTCTGAGGCGGGCAGTAACAGTCGTCTCTGAACGTTGTGTTGAGATAGGTTACGTTCGGTTAGGTTGGGTTAGGCTATGTTTGGTTTTGACAGCTTTAACTTTTGTCCTGTGAACTGCCATTCGGTGGACTTCTGCGATCTACTGCGCTCTGGCAAGTCCAGCTGTGCTCTGGGGAGGGCAGCAATTGATGTCTCGGCACGTTAGGTTGAGTTAGGCTGTGTTTGGCTATGGTCTGTTGGTTCGGGTTAGGTCTTTTTAGCATTGACTTCTCTGAGATACACTGCGGTTCTATTGATTTCTGCGCTCTACCCTCCATTAATGTGTTCTGCTTGGCTCTGGGGAAGCCAGCAGTTGCGGTGGCGGCACGTTAGGTTGAGTTATGTTACAATTGGTTATGATAGGAAAGGATAGCTATGACTATAGTGCTATAGTCTGCTATTAGGTAGATTCCTGCGCCCTACAGGGCTCTAATATTTTCAGCTTTGCTCTTGGAGGGCCGCGAACGGTGGCCCGGGCACGTCACGTTGAGACATTTTGCGGTCGGTTAGTTCGGGTTAGGAGAAGTTTGGTTAGGATAGCTTCAACTTTTATGCTGTGCACTGCCATTCGGTGGATTTCTGCGCTCAACTGCGCCCTAGTATATCCAGGATATATCTGGGGGCTGCAGTAGGGCCTTCAGCGCGTTTGGTTGAGTTAGGCCGTGTTTGGCTGTGTATCTCGTTCGTTCGAGATAGGTTTGAGTAGCATCTACTTTTCTGATATACACTGAGATTCAGTGGATTTCTGCGTTCTATTCTCCACTTATGTGCTCTGCTTGGCTATGTGGAGGCCAGCAATAGTCGTCTCGGCACGTTGTGTTGGGACAGGTTACTTTCGGTTAGGTTCGGTTAGGCTATGTTTGTGTAGGACAGCTTTAACTTTTGTGCTGTACATTGCTGTCCCGTGGATTTCTGCGCTCTACTGCGCTCTAGTATGTCCTGCTTGGTTCTGGGGAAGGAAGCAAGAACGTTAGCGGCACGTCAGGCTGTGTTATGCTGTGTATGGTTATATTCTGTTGGTTTGGGTTAGGTTCGGGTAGATCCGCCTTTTCTTGTATACACTGAGATTTAAGGGATTTCTGTGTTCTACCCTCCACTGATGTGTACTGCCTGGCTCTGTAGCGGCCAGCAACTCTATTCGCGGCGCGTTAGGCTGTGTTAAGTTACGTTTACTTCTGTTACGGATGGTTAGGTTAGGAGGGGGTAGCTTTAATTTTATTTCCGTAGTCCGCTGTCAGACGGATTCCTACACCTGACAGTACTCTAATATTTTCAGCTTGGCTCTGGGTAGGCCAGTAATTGTTGTCTCGGCAGGGAATGTTGAGTTATGTTACGTTCGGTTATATTGAGCTAGGCTGAGTTTGTTTCGGTTAGCTTCAACTTTTGCGCTGTACGCTATCCTTCGGGGGATTTCTACTCCCTGCAGTGCTGTGGTACGTCCTGCTTGGCTCTGGGGAAAGCAGCAATGGCGTTCTCGGTACGTTAGGTTGAGTTGGGCTACGTCTGGCTTTGATCTGTTGGCTAGGGTTAAGCGTAGGTAGCTACGACTTTTCTGATGTACAGAGCGACTCTATGGATTTCTGCGTTCTGCCCTCCACTAATGTGTTACCCTTGGCTCTGGGGAGGCCAACAATTGTGATCGCGGCACGTTAGGGTGAGTAAGGCTGTGTTTCGTTATGTTGCGTTGGGCTAGGCTAGGAAAGGGTAGCTTTGAATTTAGTGCTATAGTCTGCTATTATGCAGATTTCTGCGCCCTACAGTGCTCTAATATTTCCAGCTTGGCTCTGGGAAGGCCAGCGATAGTGGTCTCGGCACGTTATGTTTAGTTATTTTACGTTCGGTTAGGTTGGGTTAGGCAAAGTTTCGTTAGGATAGCTTTAACTTGTGTGCTTTACACTGCTGTACGGCGAACTTCTGGGCACTACTGTGCTCAGGTATGTCCTACATGGCCCTAGGGACAGCAGCAATAGCATTCTCAGCACCTCATGTTGCGTTAGGCTGTGTTTGGCAATTTTCTTTTTGCTTGGGTTAAGCTTAGGTAGCTTCGACTTTTCTGATATACACAGAGATTCTATGGATTTCTGCGCTCTACTCTCCACTAATGTGTTCGCCTTATCTCTGGGGAGGACAGCAATTGTGTTCGCTGCACGATAGGGCGAGTTAGGTTGCGTTTGGTTACGTTACGATAGGTTAGGTTAGAATCGGATAGCTTCGATTTCAGTGCAGTAGACCGCAGTTGGATGAATCCCTGCGCCCTACATTGCTCTAATATTTTCAGCTTCCCTCCGGGACGGCCAGCAATTGGGGTCTCGGCAAATTGTGTTGTGTCAGGTTGCGTCCGGTTAGGTTTTGTTAGGCTAAGTTTGGCAAGGATAGCTTTAATTTTAGTGCTGCACGCTGCTTTTCGGTGCATTTGTGCGGTCTACTGTCCTCTAGAATGTCCTGCTCGGCTCCGGGGAGGGCAGAAATTGCTGTCTCATCACGTTAGTTCGAGTTCGGCTCTGTTTGGTTATGTTCAGTCAGTTTGGGTTAGGTTTGTGTAGCTTTGACTTTTCTGGTATTCAGTGATATTTTACGGATTCCTGCTCACCGCTTTCCACTAGTGTGTTCTGCTTAGCTGTGTGGAGGCCAGCAATTGTTGTCGCGGCACGTTGGGTAGGATAAGGTTATGTTTGGTTATTTTACGATTGGTTAAGTTAGGGGAGGATAACTTCGCCTTTAGTGTTAGAGTCTGCTATTAGGTGTATCTATGCGCCCCGCAGTGCTCTAATATATACAGCCGGCGCTGCGAACGCCAGCAATAGTGGTCTCCGCCCGTTACGGCTTGAGAGGTTACTTTCGGATAGGCTGGGTGAGGCTAAGTTTGGTTTGGGTAGCTTCAGCCTTTTTGCTTGTCACTGATATTCGGTGGACTTCTGCCATCTACTGTTCTCTAGTATGTCCTGCTTCGCTCCGCGGAGGGCGGCAATATCGGTCTCAGCGCGTTAGGGTGGGCTAGGTTACGTTTGGTTACGTTACATTTGGCCAGGGTAGGAGTAGATGGCTTTGACTTTTGTGGTATACACTGCTATTCGGTGGTTCTCTACACCCTACGTTGATCTACTATACCTTCTTCGACTATGGTGCGGCCAGCAGTAGTTGTCTCGGCCCGTTACGTTGTGCTAGGTTACGTTTGGCTACGTTACGTTTGTCTGGGTTGAGTTTGGATAGATAAGACTTTTGTGGTACACACTGATATTCGGTGGATTTCAGCGCTCTACGTTGCTCTACTATACTCTGCCCGACCCGCGGGATCCGAGAAATAGTGGTATGGTGCGATAGGTTATGTTAGGCTAAGTTTGCTTCGGGTAGCTGTGACTTTCGTGCTTTACACTGTTTTTCGGTGGATTCCTGCCATCTACTGTGCTGTACTTCCATCTGCTTGGCCCCGTGGCGGCCAGCAGAAGTGGTCGCGGCACGTTAGGTGGAGTTGTGTTACGTTTGGCTAGGATAGGTTTGGCTATGTTTGGTTTGGATGGCCTCGAATTTGGCGCTATGCACTGTTATTTGGACGATTTCATCGTTCTCGATTGCTCTGCCATAATCTTCTTAGCTCTCGTGAGGCCAGAAGCAGCGGTCGTGACACGTCAGTTTGTGTTGCGTTACGTATGATTATGTTATGTTTGACTAGGTTAGGCTAGGGTGGCTTTGACTTTTGTGCTATACACTTGTATTCGGTTGATTCCTGCGCTCTACTGTGCTCTAATATGTTCTGCTTGGCTCTGCGGATGCCAGAAATAGAAGCCTCTGCTCGTTAGATTCAGTTATCCTATGTTTGTCAAGGTTTGGTTATGTCTGGTCAGGTCAGGATATCTTTGACTTTTGCGCTATACAATGCTATTTGGTGGCTCTCTGCACTCAACTGTGCTCTACTATGCCCAGCTCGAATATGGGGAGGTAAGCAAAAGCGGCCGTGGTACGATAGGCTTTGTTAGGCCACTTGGGTTAGTGTTACGCTTGGTTAGGATAGGACATAACAGCTTTGACTTTTGTGTTCTGCAATGCCGCTCGGTGGACTGCTGTGCTCTTCATTGCTCTACCGTGCTCTTCTCGACCATGGGGATTTGCGCAATATCTTTCGTGGCACGTTTGGTTGTGTTAGGTTACGCTTTGTTTGGTGAGTTCAAGCAAAGTTTGACTAGTGCAGGTACGTCTTTCGTGTTATACACAGATATTCGGTGGATTCCAGCCCTAAAATTCGCTCTACTCTAATCTGCTGGACCATGGCGTGGCCAGCAATAGCGGCCGCGACACGTTACGTTGAGATTTGCTACTTTAGATTGGGTTACGTTGGTATGGATGTCTTTGACTTTTCTGCTCTACACTGCGATTCTACGGAATTCTGCGCCCCACTGTCGTCCAATGGGTTCTGCTTCGCTCTGGCGAGGCCAGAAATAGTGGCTGCGGCACGTTTGGTTGGGCTTGATTGCGTTTGATTAAGTTATGCTTGTTTGTGTTCAGTTTGGGTAGCTTCGACTTTCATGGCATAGACTGATATTCGGAGAATTTCTGCGCTCTACTGTGCTGGACTTCACTCTGCTCGACTCTTGGGGGCAGCAATAGTGGTCTCGGCACGTTACGCAGTGATAGGTTACGTTTGGTTAGGTTATGTTATGTCTGGTAAAGTTAGGATTTATTTCACTTTAGTGCTTTACGCAGCATTGCGGCGGG
>NW_016909432.1:0-1284 GCF_001483705.2 Eufriesea mexicana
CAAGTTTGGTTCGGGTAGCTTTAACTTTTGTCCTTTAAACCGCTACTCGGTAGATTTCTGCGCCTTACTATGCTCTGGTATGCTCTGTTTGGCTCTGTGAGGGCAGCAATAGCGGTCTCGGCTCGTTATATTGGGTCAGGTTGCGTGCGGTTAGGCAAAGTTATGCTAAGTTACGTTAGAGTAGCTCTAACCTTTGTGCTTTGCACTGCCATTCGGCGAATTTCTGTGCCCTACTGTGTTCTAGTATGTTCTGCTTGACACTAGGATTGCAGAAATAGCTGTCTCGGCACGTTTGGTTGAGTTAGGCTGCGACTGGTTCTGTTGTGTTTGTTTGGGTTAGGCATGTGTAGTCTTGACTTTTCTGATATACATCCGCTGTACACCCCCATTCTGTGGACGTCTGCGACCTACTCTCCCCTGATATCTTCTGCGTGGCGATGTGGAGGCCGGCAATAATGGTCTAGACACGTAAGGTTGGATCATGTTGCGCACGGTTATGTCACGTTTTGTTAGGTTAGGATAGGATAACTTTGACTTTTGCGCTATATACATCTATTCTGTGGATACCTGCGCTCCACATTGCTCTGGTATACTCTGCCAGACTCTGGAGAGGCTAACAAAGGTGGCCTTGGCACGCTCGTTTCAGTTAGGATACGCTCGATTACATCACGTTCGGATAGGTTAGGAGAGGATAGCTTTTACTTTTAAGCTAAGCACTGCTATTCGGTGCATTTCTGCGCTCTATATTGCTCTGCTATACTCTGCTCGAATCTGGGTATGCAAGCGATAGTGGTCGCGGCACGAAAGGTTTAGTTGCTTTACGATTGGTCATGTTATGTTAGGTTGGGGAAGGGGAGAATAGCTTTGACTTTATGCTATACGCTGCTTTTCGGTGGCTTTCTGCGCTCTACTGCGCTCTAGTACGTTCTGCCTGGCACTGGGAACGCGAGTAATTGTGGCCCAGCAAAGTTAGGCTGAGATTGGCTACGTTTCGTTAGACTGTGTTAGCTACTGTAAGGTATGGGTAGCTTCGACTTTTCCGCCATACACTGAAATTCTATTGCCATCTGCTCTCTACTCTCCTCTAATATGTACCGCTTGGCTCTGGGAGTCCAGCAGTAGTGGTATCGTCACGATAGGTTGAGTTGTGTTACGCTTGGGTACGTTACGATTGGTTAGGTTAAATTGACTTTCGCGATATAAACTCCTATTCGGGGGATCCCTGCACTCTACTGTGCTCTAATTTGTTCTGTTCGGCACTGGGGATGCCAAAAATAGTGGTCT
>NW_016909433.1:0-6160 GCF_001483705.2 Eufriesea mexicana
GATCATGAGCTGATTTGCTCTTACCACTAGACTTTCTATTTAATATCGCAGATTCTTCTTCATTTTCCTCTGCTTTTTCGACAAATAATAAAAGATTGAAATTTCTGTAACAAAATTTTTCATTACAAAGAATAATACTATTATGGGTAAATGCTACAAACATATATGATTTTTACTTTATTCCTGTCCTTTACTTCTTCACCTTCCTGTACTATTATTCTTGGTATAATTTCAGAAAATGGATTGTTCAATAATTCAGCTTTTATCATTTTTGGAACATAAAGTGGTTTATCATTCTACAAAACAGAGGAAATATTATATTTATATCAATTCTTGATACATTTTCTTATAAACATTAAATTTACCTCATCTACAAGTGCTTCTTCAAGTTCAAGCATGTCATATATAGTTTCTTCAGTAACATAACCAAAAGTTGAATGTTTATTCTGCAAATCTAATTGAGAACCGAGAGTAAAGAAGAATTGGGAACCACTGTTATCTTCTCCAGCATTAACCATAGCAATTAAACAGCGACCACAGGAACATAATCTAAAACGAACTGAAAAAAAGTATTCAATTCAGTTAGAGAAAATTCCACTCTACACTGATGTATAGAACAAACCTAATCAAAAAGCCCAATTTCGAAGATAGATGTCAAAAATGTCTATTACGCGTACGATTTCACGGCTACTGACACATTCGGCACTATTTTTCGAAAACGCACACTCAAAACTGAAAAAAAAATATTCAATATCATTAAAGAAAATTCCACTCTACACTGATATATAGCACAAACCTAATCAAGAAGACTAATTACGGAAATAGAAAAGAAAATGCACTATTACGCAGCACGATTTCACAGCCACTAACACATTCGGCACTATTGTTCTAAAACGCACTCACGAAACCGAAAAAAAATAACCAATCCCGTTACAGAAAATTCCACTGTACACTAATATATTAAACAAACCTAATCAAAAAGCCTAATTTTGTAAATAGAAGCCAAAAAAGTCTATTGCGCAGTACGATTTCACAGCCACTGACACATTCGGCCCTATTTTTCGAAAATGGAAGCTCGAAACCGAAAAAAAATATCCAATCCTGTTAAGGAAAAAATTACTCTACGCGAATATGTGAAAAAATCCGGATCAAAAAGCCTAATTCAAAAGATAGAAGCCAGAGAAGTAAATTGCGTCGTACCATCTGACAGCCACTGACACATTCGGCACTATTTTAGAAAAACGCACGCACTAAACCGAAAAAAAATATCCAATCCCGTTATGGAGAAAATCATTCTACGCGAATCAGTGGAAAAATCCAATTCAAAGAGCCTAATTCAAAAGATAGAAGCCAAAAAAGTAAATTGCGCAGCACGATCTGAGAGTTACTGACACTTTCGGCACTATTTCTGGAAAACGCACGCTCGAGACCGAAAAAAAATATCCGATTCCATTAAGGGAAAAATTACTCTACGCTGTTATGCCGAGAAAATCTAACCGAGAAGCCTAATTTCAGAAATATAGGCGAATAAAGTATACTGTGTAGAGCGATTTCACAGGCACCTGCTTTTCTGTTACTTTGGTACATATATGCACCTTCAATTGTAATATAATTGCCCTACTGGTTCGAGAGCAGCCTATTCTATGCAGTAGTTATGAAATATTCTAATCTAAAATTAAAATTTAGAATGTAAAAGAGATAATACATAACTATGTTGCAATGGAATGTCAAGATCGAAGAAAAATTGAAAAAACTATTAAAAAGCTGTCTATTCAGAGTAATGTTGATCAAATATTCCAACGAACTGTCGAAATCTAGAATCTTCTATAGCCGATAATAACGGACAATGCGGTAGTATCATAGGATACGGCACTCACGCCACTTTATTTCCCACGTGTATCGTTATACGATTTACACTATGTAACATAACTTTTTTTCACATGTAGTATATTACCACCGTAGAAATGTTCACAGTTAGTAATCCTGAACTTCATAAAGTAATTAAGACGTCAATCAGCGATATCACTACTTCACGAAACGTTCTGAGATTTAATGTTTTATTTTGACGCGGGAGAATATTGCACGATGTTACTGTTATGCCCGCTTGCCGCCAACTGGAAGTTGGCTGCAGCCGGATGTGCTAGGTATTTTTGTAGCGGGAAAATGTTGCATCTTTGAAATAGCTATGTGATAAAGTATCGATGTAAAATATCAAACGATGCCTCTTATATTTAATAACGTCAATGATGCAAATATAGATATATTTCTGTTGCGAAAAATTCCAAATTTCTATAATTAATTTATGAACTGAAATTATTAGCTATTCCATTATACTAATGGAAAGACAAACCATTACTATCTTCGGCAATGGTTCAAGCACTCTATGCAATAATCACCAATAATGAATTAAATAACAATGAATTCATATCCAGACTTATATTAGAAGGCTCGCTGAGGCTGTGTCTTCACGATGCAATTACAAAAGTTGTTGAATTAATTATAGACGAACATTAAGTCACAGATGAAAGCGAGTGATTTTGCTCTTGGTAAAAAGAAAATGAAACTACGATGGTTATATATTTATGTACCTTTTATTCACTTTGGAAGTTTCACATATACACGTTAATTATTAACAACATAATTCTTCGTTTCTTTTTTTATATCTCTCAATTTATTTTTTATCCTTTCCTTCATTACTTGGAAAATATAAATATAAGACAGTCAATGAAAAATTCTACCTTCTATAACATAGTTATAATGTAAACAATAAACTAACTCTTTCTCTTTATTTATAACTTCTAATTCTTCTTAAGTTTTTACTTCATCATCACTTTCCCAATCGCTATTACAGACTTTTTTCCTTTTCTTATTTGGAGGTCCAGGTGGTTCAACAGCTGGTTGTGAGCTTTATTTTGGATCAGTTAAATGATCATGATCTGATTTGCCCTTACCACTAAACTTTTTATTTAATATCACAGATTCTTCATCATCTTCCTCTGCTTCTTTACCAAATGATAAAAGATTGAAGTCTCTGTAACAAAATTTTTCATTACAAAGAATAATACTATCAGGCCTAAATTCTGCAAACATATATGATTTTTACTTTACCACTGCTGTTTTAGTTTTTGAACTGTCCTTTACTTCTGCACTTTTCTGTACTATTATTCTTGATATAATAACAGAAAATGGATTGTTCAATATTTTAGTTTTTATCAATCTTGGAGGATAAAGTAGTCCATCATTCTACAAAAAAGGAGGAAATATTATACTGATATCAATTCTTGTTCTATTTTCTTGTAAACGTTAAATTTACCTCATCGACAAGTGCTTCTTCACGTTTAAACATGTTATATATAGATTCTCCAGTAACTTTACCAAAGATTGTATGTTTATTCTGCAATTCTGGTGTAGAACTAAAAATAAAGAAGAATTGGGAACTATTGTCATCTTTTCCAGCATAAGCCATAGCAATTAAAACTCATGGACGAAAACATAATCTTGTATAAAATTTGTCCTAAAACACATATATCCAATAATTATTTTTCAATAAAAAAGCAATTCATTTTATTTTTAAATATAGTCTCACCTTAAATGGTTCTCCATATATTTTACCACCTTCTCCTGTACCTGTGAGATCACCACCTTGTGTATGAAATATAAGGTCATGGTAATAACCTTCCACACATAATTGTATAAAATTTCTACATGTCTTTGGAGTTTCTTTTGCCCGTAATTCTAACTCAATATCACCAACAGTTGTTTTCATTGTAACCTAGTTATGACAAATATATTAGCTTTATTAATGTAAAATACTTTTAAAATCAAATTTATCGAAATTTATTATTTATTATTGTAATTCAAATTAGAAGTTATTTAATATATTAATATAGAAATTTAGAAAATAAATATAGTATATATATTTTTAAAAACGGATACACAATCAATGAAATATTATAAAATGATACTTATTACTTTACCCTTAGTGGCTGGCTCTTGCATATAAATATTACTCATGCTTGTAAGTCTCCTACAATAAAAAAAATCCTTCGTCAATAATATTTCATATCAAATCTCTAGTCATCTATAAATCAGTCAACCAAATGGTTCTTATCTCGAAAAATCATCCGCAGGTAAGACATACCTTTTACCTCCTTTTGACATTTGCTTTATTGGCCCAATAAAGTCCATGCTCTGCCACAGCTCCATTATTCTTGCTGCTTTTATATTTTCCAAGTTCCCATAGATATTTCTACACATTTTTGCCTTAATGCAACATTTACACAGTATATTTAAGTTATCTTTATCTTTAATAACTATTACCACTTGTTCATTCTCCATCTCTTCAATGAAACCCATATTTCCATGTCGATGCCACACATTTTTCTCTGTTGATACATAAGCAGCCTCTTTTCTCTTTCTTGATTCCGCATAATATGCATTTCCTCTTCTCACTTCTTTCATTCGAGCCTCCCTCTTTTCTTTATATGCCTCAACCCCATCATTCTGAAATAAAACATATTAGTACTATTCAACGACATTTCTCTATCTAAGGGCTTAAATTTAATTTTATACATTTATCATTTAGCAACATTCAGACTCTATATCCGATTTATCTTTACCTTTCATACCTATTACCAAGTATTCATTCTCCATCTCTTCATCGATCCTTATATTAATATGTCCTTGCCATGCATTCTTCTCTGTTGAAACATATGCTGCCCCTTTTTTGTTTCTTGATTCCGCATAATATGTGTTTCCTCTTCTCACTCCTTTTATTCGAACTTAACACATTAGCGATGATCACTGACTTTGACCACTGATATTAATATTTATTTAGATTAGGAATACAACATACCTTTCAATCTCACTGTATTCTCCATATCTTTTTGTTATAAGAGGCCATTACCTAAATTAATTCTATTCCTTTTTGTCTGCCTAAACCAGCGTCATTTTCTGAATCTTTATTTGACCACCAACGATTTCTGTCTTGTATGCCATATGGCTACCGCACCTAGAATCCAATAGACGTATCATACTTTACATATTTGTATTGCTGCTTCAATTTTTTCTCGCTATAAAATATAATTCCTGGCACCTAAGCTGATGATATTCCAGGAGTCCAATAATCAAACTCTGCTATAACTAATGAATGGTGGAAAAACAATGGCCTGTAACCTACGCTATTTAATTACAACTATAGGTTATGTTAATACAAATACTTACATGTTTTTCGTAATGCAGGCACAACTGCATGGACACAACAATGCTTCCGGCGTCTGTTTGCAATTTTTTCTCATTTCCTGTGCGTTCTCCTGTTCACTTGAAGAAAAATTAGCTAATCACTCAATTTCTGTGATTAACTCATGAAATTTTATAATTGCGTTGTGAAGGCTTACCTTTGCATATTTGTCGTCTTCTAGATAAAGAAATGAATACTGATTGCCTAATTAAAATCGCTGTTGGGGCTGAATTTTTTATAGAATGTAGAAAACTTTATGATTTCATTTATTAAAATATATTAAAATATATTCGGAGCACATAACCAGAGTTAGTAATCTATTCGAGTATCATCAGAGCCATCTGTGAGGGTAGACTCGAAGCTCGAGTCCCGCAACGAGATCGGCTGTGGAAAATTCACTAATTACTCAATATTGGTGATTAATTTACGAACTTTTATAATGGCATCGCAAAGCCAGATCCTTCAAGAACTTTCTAATATATTTATCGAAATAAATTTATCCCTAATTAATTAATTATTAATAATTATTCTGCGCAGTGTTTGAATTGTTGTCGAAGATGCCATTGGTTTTTCATTAATTACTATACTCTACGTAATTAATTTATGAAACTTTATGCACTCGTTAGAAACACAATGTCCTTGCGACTCTTCTCATATAACTTTTGATTACATTTTGCTTCTAGTTTCGTTTAGTATTAAATATTTTCACGGAAGATCGCGATGTTCGTTGTTACGAAATCATAGACGCCATAAAGCAGAAATTAATAACTAACAATTTAGAGTTAAATTCTTTACGAAAGTTATATAAGAATGTAGCCTGAAGTTCCAGCTTTGCAAGGAAATTATAAAAGTTCACAAATTGTTTACAGAAATTGAGTAATTAATAATTTTTCACTGCCGGGGCCATTCTATCCTTTTCTA
>NW_016909433.1:7690-41101 GCF_001483705.2 Eufriesea mexicana
GCCTCCTATAATGAAAAAAATCCTTCATCAATAATATTTCATATTAAATCTTTAGTAATTTATAAATCAGTCAACCAAATGGTTCTTTTCTTGAATAATCATCAGCAGGTAAGACGTACCTATTAACTCCTTTTGACATTGGCTTTATTGGGACAATGAATTCCATGATGTGCCACAGCATCATTATACCTGCTGCTTTTATAGTTTCTAAGCCCCTATAGATATTTCTACACATTTTTGACATAATGCAACATTTACAATATATATTCAATTTAACTGTACCATTCATAACTATTACGAATTGTTCATTCTCCATCTCTTCAATTATCCTCATATTTGCAAAGCAATGCCACACAAGTTTCTCTCTTGATACATATGCTGCCTCTTTTCTGTTTCTTTATTCTGCATAGCATAACATACGTTTCCTCTTCTCATTCCTTTTATTCAAACATAACACATTAGTGATGATCATTGACTTTGACCACTGATATTAATATTCATTTATATCAGGAACACAACATACCTTTCAATCTCACTGTATTCTTCATATCTTTTTGTTGTAAGAGGCTGTTACCTAAATTAATTCTATTCCTTTTTGTCTGCTTAAACCAGCGTCATTTTCTGAATCTTTATTTGACCATCAAAGATTTCTATCTTGTATGTCATATGACTACCGCACCTAGAAACCAATAGACGTATCATACTTTACATATTTGTATTGCTGCTTCAATTTTTTTTCGCTATAAAATATAATTCTTGGCATCTACGTTGATGATATTCCATGAGTCCAATATTTTTCTATTGTTGCATATGCCGGTTTACTTCAACAGAATATTGTCTTCTCACAATTGGGTTCTGCTATCTACTACTGATGAAAGGTGGAAGAACAATGGTTCATAACTTGCACTATTTAATTACAATTAAGGGTTATGTTAATACAAATACTTACATTCTTTTCGTGATGCAGACACACCTGCATGGGCACAACAATGCTTCCAATATTTGTTTGCAATTTTTTCTCATTTTCCATGCACTCTCCTGTTCACTTGGAGAAAAATTAACAAATCGCTCAATTTCTGTGTTTAATTTATGAAATTTTATAATTGCGTTGTAAAGGCGTACCTTTGCATATTTGTCGTCTGCCAGGTAAAGAAATGAATGCTGATTGACTAATTAAAACCGCTGTTTCGGCTGAATTTATTAAAGAATGTAGAAAACTTTATGATTTTATTTATTAAAATAAATTAAAATATATTAGGTGCACGTAATCAGAGTTAGTAAACTATTTGAGAAACTATTCCAAAATCATAGATGGCGCTAATCGCAGGCGGTAAAATTTGTATTTATTCGGCAGTAGAAAGTTAATAACCTTCCAAGTTTCTGTAATTAATTCTTCAACATTTGTAGCTGCACGGCAAGGTTGCAATTATAGGCAACATAATTATACAATGTTTAGATTAATAATTAATACTTACATGAGATAGGTTTTATATATTCTATAGTAAATAAGGTTACTATAAAAAAGTATTTTTCTTGCATAATATTCTTATTATTTTGTAATAAATATATATTTGCATAAGAAAGCGTGAAAATTAAATTTTTTTATTAAGAAATTTTATTTACAACTATTTATTTACAATGTTTTCATACACGAAAAGTGAACCCAAGATAAAAAATATATTATAAAACTACCAAAAACTATGGGGGCGGGAATCGAACCACGATCCTTCGGCATAAGAATTACGGACTTTCTTTTCTTTTTTCGAACACGTTTATTGCGCTAGAGATTTGATACAATAATATAACTGTAATAAACCAAAACGTACAAAAAGGTTATACATGAAAGCTTAGCCTATGAGACCGATGGCTCCAATACGAAGCACTCGCGATCTTAGAATTAAAGCTTACCCTACCGCGCTTATCGCTATATGATAATATAAACCTAAGAGCTATCTTATATCATAACGCGTGTTTGCCTATGCATAGAATGGCACGAAAACTATACAGTCAAGTGGGTAAAAGAAAAAGGGGTCGACTAGATTAATAAATAGATAAATAAATAAATAAATAAATAGGAGAAGAAGGAAGGAAGGGTGGGAGAAGTGAGGAAAAGGGTTATATACATTTTATTTATTTCAAAATCATGTTTACAGTATTTATAAGTATGGCCGTCTGAAACTTACAAAAGACAAAATGGAAATGACGAAGTAGGATAAGAGGGGGAAATAAAATAAAAATTAATCGTCTCCCCGTCGGGGAATCGAACCCCTGTCTCCCGCGTGACGGGGATACTAACCACTATATTAACGAGGATTTTCTGTCCGGTTTTATTTATTTACTGGTACATGAATGTTTACATTAGTTTTAAACAATATATGAGTTGCTTTAACACGAATCGAGCCATCAATATTTTTTTATGTTTTGACGGTGCGAGTCTTCCCGATCTATTTTCGATAGTTTCGTATTAATCTTTGACGCGTTGACGCGGATATCGTCTGCGTTATACAAAATTGCCGTGTTGTCGGCTTTCCTAGTCACGTGTAGATCAAGGGTGCATTTTCGCTATTCTGTATGTACCCTTGACCATCCAGATGTACGAAAGCTTCTGGCGGCGAGTATTCCGTCTGGCGGGCTTTTCCAAAGTACTGTGGATTGGGGTATACGAAGCTGTTTATTGGACTGTTACTTTTTACATTTCTAATGTTCGCCCAATGATTGCGGATCAATTTGAGCATGAACATATCTATTCTAACTATTTTCGGGCTTTCGTAAAGTTTGGGGTTGCTAATTAATTTAGTGAAATTGGACTCCGGAGTCCGGTATTTGCCTAGACAAGCTCTGAGGCATTTTCTCTCGAAAACCCTGAGCTTCTCTATCGTACTTGCCGTTACGTTCAACCATACGGGACAGCCGTATGTCAATATCGGTCTTACAAGTGTCTTATAACAAATAATTTTTGTTTTCACGCTTAGCAATTTCGAATAAAACAGACGCCTGTGATTGGCGAATGCTCTTTGGGCTTTCTCGATTTGCGTTTGGACATGGTTTATAAAGTTTAGTTTGTAATCTAGATGTACGTCTAAGTATCGAACCACATTTTTGTTTGCTATTTTTATTCATTCGTCTTTCCCGTCGTGTAATTGAAAGTGTTTAGAGTGCGTTCGTACGTCGTTGTCGCGTACGAGAGTCGTGATATGTATGGTCTGAATAGAATGGTTCCGCATTTTTCAGTATTGATTTTTAATTTCCAAGTATGGAAGTAATCTTGAATTCTTCCAAAAATTTCTTGCAATCGCGTTTTTAACTTTGACGGTCTGCTGTCTTTTATATAAACTAGAAGGTCGTCCACGAAGGCTATCGTGAATTTGTCGGGGTCGTTATTTAGGTCGTACATACGGAGTAAGTCGCTTATATATATGCTAAACAAGATGGTAGAATTGACGGTGCCTTGTTGCAAGCCATTCTCAATCGCGAAGGTTTTCATGGACGAGCAATTGTTTTCCGTTACTATGAACTTTTTATCGTGAAGCATATCCCAGATCATCCTGACAAAGTGTGATGGGAAGCCTTTCTTTATGAGTTTAAAGAAGAGACCGTCCAGCCACACCGTGTCAAAGGCTTTCTCTAGGTCTATGAGGAGCGCGCCTACGCATTCGTCGACATTTCTTGCCCAGCAGATGTCCGATGTAAACTTGGAGATTGCATGTATCGTGGCATGTTTATAGCTGAACCCGAACTGTGTCTCCGGGGTAACGCCATTGACGTCGCAGTAGGTCGTCAGGGCTTTGTTTGTTACAGTTTCGAAAACCTTACTAATATTCGCGAGGAGGCTGATCGGTCGGTAATCCATTGGATTACTTCCCTCTTTGCCTTTCTTTTTTATCGTTATTAATTTTGCTGCCTTTCAGGCGGTAGGAAAATACATCCTGTTTAAGCAATTGTTGAATATTTTCGCGTAATTGAATATATATTGCAGCGGAAGGTTTTTTAAAGCAATATTAGGAATGTTGTCGAAACTGGAGGATCTTTTGTTATTGAGTTTTTTGGATGTTAGTTTCAGTTCTGTGAATGACGTAAAATAGTCTTTGGGTACGCGTTTGTCCTTTGGGCTGTCCGCTGGGTTGTCTTCGTCGAATGTGCATACCGTCTTGTCGTTCTGTCGGTCTTTCAGGATTTCCTCTTTAAGTCCGTCGATTTTTTGTCCAATTATATGAGAAAGCTGTTCTTTACCCATGTGCAAGTTTTGAGTATGCACCGATTCGAAGTGCCTACCAAGAACATTTAATTTGTCTTCCGTCTCCGTTACGAGGATGTTTCGTCGCGCGTCCGTCTGACGAGTGTCGAATCGTACATTAGAATCCCAAAGGAGGCATGCCTACCTCATAGGAATCTTTAAGGTTCCTATGGTGCTTGCTTTTTTCGGTCGAAATATACTATTGATCGCGGAAAAAAACTTCGAATGTTGACGCGGGGATATTTTTGAAATCTTGTCATTCCAGAAAGCGTTCACCGATGCATGGAATGCTTTTTTAAGCTCGTATCTAGTGTCTTTGAGAGAAGCTTTAAGCGATGCTATTAAAGTATCGTTGCTGCTCGAGTACGATTCGAGTCTCGTGAGTCTGTTCAGTCGCGTGAGTATGAGACTTTTCTGTGCGCGTAACTGTTTAATGCGCGGAGTAACGTATTTGTCCGTTGTGTTACTGTATTTTACACGAAGAATCGTACAATCTATGGCTCTGTTTATGTCAGTGTTCAGTTTGTCCAGGAAATCGTCTATTTCTTCTATTCTTAAATTTCTGTTGTTTGATACGTCCGGGATGTCGGTCTTGATCAGGTATTTTGTAAATTTCGTCCAGTCAGCTTTATAGAAGTTGTATCGGTCCGGGATGACTGATTCGTCTATTTCTAGCGTACCCATCGAGGGTATAGATATTTCTATCAACACTGCTCGATGGTCGCTATCATATTCCAACGAGTCTAGGGTGTGGTGGCTGGGTGTCTTGTGAAATGCAATGCGACCATCCGCTAAGCAGAGGTCTACGAAGGCCCCGCTTTTCGGATAGGATGGCACTGCAGTTCTGTAGATGGAGAGTCGATATGGGGTACAGTTTTCGAGGGCCCACACGTTCAGTTGTGTCCCTCTGCTATTGTTTGTGGCATTACCCCAGGAGTGATGTTTCGCGTTCAGGTCACCGGCTAGGATATAATAATTATTGGCTCTATATAATTCAAGCTGCCTGAATAGCGATTTAAACTCTACCATAAACTCTTTGTTCCCATTGATCGCCGCGTACCTTGAGATTATGAACAGCTTGGCCGCGTCTCTATAACTGTTGATTGTAAGCTTTTGTCTGTCGTTTTGCGGTCTAGGCAAATGTGCCTGAATTTAATGTCCTTACGTATGACGATGCCCGTTCCGCCACCCTCTTGTTGAATCTATCATTTCGAACGAAATTGTAATTCTCAAACACAATTCTGTATCGAGGGTTCAATTTCGTTTCGCTTAGTAACTGAACGAGAACCAGTGCTTTCTTCGTGGTATGGTCGTTGACAAAGAACGATGTATTATCCGCCGTTAAATTGGAATTGGAATATTAGAAGAGGTGTATCACATGGTTACTCGTCATGTGACAGCAATAAACCGCTAACTTACAATGTAAATACAATGAGAAGATGCAAACGTGGAATATTCATAAACACAATGATAATTGTATAAATAGCACCATTATGTATCACAAAATACAGATCTAGTTGTGAAATTACATTTGCAAATCTCCAATCCGGAAAGTGACGCAATTTCTATCGAGGGGTGGAAAGAGAGAGAGAGAGAGAGAGAGAGAGAGAGAGAGAGAGAGAGAGAGAGAGAGAGAGAAAAGAATAAATAAGAGCGTGTTTTGTGTGTATTATATTTACGTTACTGTAGTGTTATTGCCTTGCGTTAAATTAGTTTCCGAGGTTAGTGTTCGTTTTATTCTGTTTATATTGTTCTGCCCGTTTTCGGTGTCTCAAACTATTCGCGCAGGTCCGATATTCTTTCGATAAAAGAAGGAATAAATCTACATTATTTCTGTAAGCTAAGGACAAAGTAAAACCTGTTTTCGGCATCCTACAATGCAGTAATTGCAAGAAATCAAAATTAGTCCTATAATTCAAAAAGTTTGCTGGATGCAATTTTGCTAGGATTACATTTAATAAATATTATATTTTTGCATTATAATATCTATTAAAATCTTCGCATTGTTTTCTTTTATAATGCTCATATTTGTAACAGTTTGTTACAATGTGGTCAATTATATTTTCAAGAAAAGTATTACAATAGATTACACTAACAGTTTCCTTTGAATACAATGAGTAATATTAAGGTTTAACATTTTTGATTACATCCGTAACAGCATCGACACAAGTTGCAACTGCATATGCACCAGCATCTGCATTCTGTAAATATTGCGCTTGTTTTACGTAACTAGCTCGTCCTACCCTGTAACAGATTAAATGAACAATCAATTGAATAAGCTATTACAAGTTGTTGAAACATATATTTATATGTAAGAATATAGCATTATTCAATTAACAAATATGTATGATATAACATTTTTAAGGTATTCTCTTTACATAGTATATGGCATGAATCAAATAACAAATTTTCTTTTCAATTTGAAAGATCTTAGAAGTTCAAATATATCATTTTAAACGTTTAACAAAATGACGTGATATTCTTTCTTCTCTAAAGTTTTTCTTTCGAACAAATTTTTCATTATAACTGTGTAACTGTGCATAACGAACAAAATGGTTTAAGTAAATGTTAGTACGTATTATTATTGAGAAACTGTAACTCTCTTCGTCCTCAGCAATTATTTCAATAATTTATTATGTACTAAAACATTAACCGACTATACCACTCAAATATTGCAAAAATGAAGTTTATATCTTTATTAAACTTTAAGACAACAGACTGTGATACTTTGTTTGGCACAAACTGAATAGAGAAATGCGTTTATTAGGATTAAAGAACTTTGCACACTTTGTAGTATTTGATAGGTAGTTTGAAGTAAATATGTTTCAACATTTATCGAATAAAAATGTTTCATTATGAATATAGGTCCCAAGCAATAAATTTGCTTGAAATTAATTTTATTTTGCACAAAATTATCTACATCAATTACCTAGCGAAATATGTATTTATACACATCAGAAATAAAATAGAACACGCACAAAAACATAAAATTTAAGAAATTATTATTCTTAAAAATTGAAAAATATTTTTTTTTCCAAACCTATAAATGTTCTTAAAATTAGCTGTGTGCAAAAATAAAGTAAGTTCTTTAATTATTCTTACACAAGTTTCTATTAAGTGATCTTAGTAACGCACTATGCATATTTTGAAATAACTTTGACCCCAACTAACCACGATAACAAATATTTTTGTGATCTTTCCACATTCTTATAGTAAATGTACAAACTACCCTGTACTTACTTGGGTTTCATATTTTTTGTGGATTCGCATGCTTGCCAAGTGGCTTTCTTTAATACATCACAAATTTCTGATAGCGGCTTGTGCAACACACTTTCAAAAGTTTCACAAAGTGCATGGAGTGCATCGATCTGAAAAAAACAAGGACTATTGAAATATCACTATAACAAACTCATATTAAAGTATATAAGGCATCTTTGCATATTTAAATAAAAAATTTTAATGTTAAGATAATATTCAAAATATTTATTACATATCTAATCTTACATGACCTTGAAGATCAATGTGTAGTATACGAATGAACTCGTTTCGATACACGCTTTCACATGACGTAAAGAGATATATGGCATTCCATTTAAAGAAGTGAAAATTACCTTTATTTCTCGAAAAATAATGTAAATATGAAAATTGATGTATACTGTACTACTGATCATAGTATTATTGATCATAGTATAGTGTCAATAAAAATACCGAAAAGTTTATGTGTAACAGATTTGGAGAGTATTGATAATAATCTATTGGATGTGGAAAACAGTGATATAAGGATTAAAGACGAACATAACGTAGATGACCGTTGTTGCGACAGCAATAATACGTTAAAGCAACAAATACGTTAAACAAAACACATCAAATGACGTAAGACGGTTTTGGAGCTCAGACAAGACACGACAGACGTGATAATAAATTAAACAAAACACATCAAATGACGTAAGACGGTTTTGGAGCTCAGACAAGACACGACAGACGTGAACTAGAACTGGAAGACGCAAGATGGTAAACGGAAGACGGAAAACGAAACGGAAAACGGCAATGGAGAAGACGATACACCAAACACACACCAATCACACACACCCACATCATAATCGTAGAATAAAGCGTAATTACAACCACAATCGGCGCTTTATTGCTACCTAAGTGCTCAGTGCCTCGTAAGGGATTCGGCACGCTGAGAAAAAGGGGCATTACGAGTATACTATACGTTGCCCCCTCCGCGTGGAGCTCATCCTCATCCACGCGATGCAACAACCGTGGTATAAGGGATGTACAACATGAATATTCTGATCACACAGTATTGATACAGAAATTGAAAGTGACGATGAAGATATTCCAAGCAATGAAAACGAGAAAAAATATTTTTATCTCTTAATATCTTATAATATTTTATATCTTGAAAATATTCTATTTGTAGTAATAAACATCCAGTAAATTCGAGAAGCAAAGCTGAAAATATTATTCACGTGTTACCTGGATTACAGATAAATATCAAATAACAATATAAAATTCGTATTTTTCGATTTTTAGTGAAATTTAACTTTTTTACATAAACAAGATCGTTGTCACACGTCATCCTGTTATCCAATTCACTCGTAGAAATTATTTCTTCACAAATTAAAACAAATTGGAGGAGTCACGCAATCCAAATTTTGGAAAAAAAAAATTGACCAACGATAACTAAGATCTATCCTAACGAATATCCTATATGATTTCATATAATATTTTCTTATATATGAGCCGTTTATTTTGAAAGTGGCCTAAGCCCATTTATATTTAAATTTATTTAAGGGTTTGTGTTTCAATGCAATTCAAAATATACGTGCAGGATACTAATGAGTCATACTGCTTAAGTTTATCTGAAGGAGTTAAATTTATAGTTCCTATTAAAATAATGACAATTATTAAGTGAATAATATGCGTTTTCTTACCAAGAATGGAGTTAGGCCACTTTCAAAATTAACAACCAGATTCCTTATAAAATTTGAAGGTGCCTAAGTCCATTCGACATAATTTAAGATGCTTCAAATTGAAAAAAACAATACTCGATTTATTTTATATACCTTTACAACACTTCAAAAACATAATTTATGCGATTCAAAACATTTTTTAACTACATAAATTGCAAAACAATTTACTGCTCACCTACATTTTTACACAATCCACGCAACACCTCAATCATTACACGCATACTCATTTACCATAATAACCTGAATTCAGTAGATATTTCCATGCCATGGAAACTTGTTCCACTCGTGGCAATACATATATATTTAAAAATCTATGTAACCATTACCACAACATGGTATTCTTATAACACGATTTTCTTATAACACAGCTCGTTCAGCACGAAAATTTCCATCACATTACGATTTTTCTTGGCACTGCAGAATGTTCTTGTTGTACATATAATGCTTAATTACTTTTATTGCAATGTATAATTTGTTCGTGCTATAATTAATTCAATAGACGGTTGCTCGTTCAAAAATATACATACACGTATTAATTTGATTGCGAATTAAGGAATTTTCGATTAGTTTAATTTTCGTATTACCACAGTTGGACAGCATTAAATTAGTTGCATATTTTTAATTTGAAGTTATCACAGAATTAAAATGTTCATTTAAAAATAATTTTTAGTCTATTTATTTCGAGATGTTTATAATGTCCGATAAAGCAACGAAAAACTAAAAATTTAAAAGGAAGTTTATTTCGCTTAAAGATAAAATAAAAATTTCTGTTCTTCAGGTTTCTTTTAACCCTTTGCACTCGGCGATCTTTTCGTTACAGAAACATAGTAATTCGAAAACTTTCCGCCATAAAGTCGACGATATTTTCAAAACGGGAAATAAGAAGCGAAAATGGACAATAAGACGTAGAATTATTTTACCTCGACATTCCACGCGTTGTTGGGCAATTTTAAATTCGAGATATTAATTAATAACGATCTTTAGATTCTGATTAAATGGTGACTGAGAGTCGCCTCTCGAATGCAAAGGGTTAATACGCTTTCGATAGATTGAAACTGATAGCGTTATTGGAGGGTTGGCTATATTAGCAAAGTACTTACCATAGATCTATCTCCTGGTTTCGCTTTCCCATATTTTATTAAGCAATTCAGGCCACTGCGAAATGCGCGAACCCAAATATGCAGCCAGCCATCCTTCTCATGCGGCGAAACTAATTCCGTGGTAATACTAGTAAAAAATAAACATAACAATGCTCCAGAACTGCCACCCATTTCTTCTTCGGCTATATGCGCTAATTCGGAAAAAACAGACGATGGATGCGAAAAATGAAACTTGTCTAAATTTAACAGAACCTCTGAAAATAAATGTTAAAAAAAAAAATAATTAATTAAAATTCGTCGATATTTTATCATGAAAATTAATATCGTTTAATTATAAATATATAATTAATACAATCATGAGAATTTATTTACGCTCAAATTAAAAAAGATATATTAAAAGTTACTTCATTTTGAAAATAAACGTGTGGCGTAATTAGATGGTATGTTTAAAAGAAATACTGGAGCCAGCAAAACAAAAGAGATTTATAAATATTGGCGAAAATATACAATTATCGAGTCAAATATCGTGTATGAAAGAATGAAAGTTTGAATTACATTTTAATTCCAAATATCTATTAGGTTAGCAATTAAGTGATTGTGGATTTTAAATAACTATCCACTTTTCGTCGCCAGTTATCAGTCGTTTCAGAAATCGATCAATTTCGTTGCGTTTCAGAAGCGAATCGCAGATGCTAATGCGTTGCGTGAAATGAATTTCCTTAAGATGAGGGATCCATAAACCGAGTTTCTTGACATAACCAAGCCGTTTTAATTTTTCTCGAATGCATGTATGCGATACATTGAGTTTCTCTGCAATCTCACGTGTTGTGCTATGACGATCTGAATCGATAATGGCCTTGATACGGGTCTCATCAACTTCAACTGGACGGCCAGATTGTTGCGTATTTTTCAGTGAAAAATCACCAGAATGAAATTTGGCAAACCAATTTTGACACTGTCTTTCTTTCAAGGCTTCATTCTCATATACGGTACATAACTTCCTGTGTGCTTGTGATGCGTTCTTGCCTTTTCGGAAATAAAACAATAAAATATGTCTGAAATGCGCGTCTTGTTCTTCCATTTTTAAATTGGGATAAAAACGATACTAAATAACGATCGATACAATTTTTCAACTAAATTAAAGGCAGAAGCCCAAACAACAAGAAAACAATATAAGTTAGGTGCCTTGAACACACTGACAAAACAAAAGAATGTTCAAAAGCCATCTATTGACAAAATCCGCAATCACTTAATTGCCAACCCAATAATTACATATCTAAAACACCCAAATATCTGATTAAATATCAAAGATATGTAACTGAATATTTAAATAAATATCTATCTCGGTTCTAAACGTAGTACTACATGAATATACAAACAGTATATACTATTGTATAACATATGTACATACCCGTGGCAAATCTCTTAAGCGTTGATCCTGTGTCACCGTCTCCACAGCCCCTATCGAGCTCATTGAATAGTGGCAAATCTCTTAAGCGTTGATCCTGTGTCACCGTCTCCACAGCCCCTATCGAGCTCATTGAGGTGCATTTCTTTCTCAATTAAATTTTCAGAGGCGCTTGTCAAGCATTGTTTCAACAAGTTTTGTAATTCCTTGGCAATTTCTATCCCAGCCTTTTCTACCGTCCGTATTACTGTGTTCTGAACAATCGCTTTCGCTCCTTCTGTAGGAACGCTAAATGAACAACCTGGCCATTTTGGGGCATCGGTAGGTGCGTCCAAGCAACTGAGGAAAACGTCTTTGTGCTCTTCGGGTAATTTTAGAAGCGTAATATGTACTCCAGCACTATTCAACGATGTCATCAGAGGTCCCGAATATACACGAAGAGGTTGTATATTCATATTACCTATATTAACAGAAATTTGTAAGACGTTATATTGGTTGGTTTTAGCAGTTCATTCGAGTGCGCATCACGAGAGTTGTATCGCTTTCACAGGTCACTATCCGGCTTGAAGGACCAAAAAATGTATGCGAATGAGTCGCGAATGAATTTTGTGGAATTCTGACAAGTTGTAAGGCCGTATCGAAATCTCGTTATGTTGCCTGCCAAATTAATATTGGACAACGTTTCAATTAGCACGAGCAAAAGAATAATCTCGGCTGATGTCGAACGCTAGACTCTTGTACGACGATAGGAACTGAACTAGCTAGTGGACTCGTCAGTAAGGCTTTTTCCTAGCAGGCTCTGCCTTAAACTGGGATACTTAGGTAGCAGAGGAACTTCTGAGTTCGAGGTCGAGGATTCACTGAGGACTTCCGAGAAAGTCCTCGAACCTCCTTCCAGTGGGAATGCATCTATTGACGAGGGTGAGAACTTGGTCGCTGCATAAGCGAAAAATTGTATCGGTACTTGATCTGTGTGAGTTTGTTGTATAACAATCGTATATTGCTTAAAAAATTAGAAATTATACACCTCTTATAACGTAATTGTTCACTCTCACGCTTCTTTTAATAAACTGAACTTTCTTATAACCTATCAACTCTGATCCATAGCAACTGCACAACACCACGCATTCTAGATCTTCTACTCGCATTTCTAAAAACATACATATCTACATTCGTGCCATTACTCGACCTTACCAAATCCACAATCTGAACTTGCAACTGCTATTTCTGAACCGTTGAACCCTCTAAAATAAGGTAGGCACAACGCCAAAAACGAACTGTAGGTTACTTGGAATTCGCTAAAAAGTTTATAATCCACTATCTGAACCGGCAATTACTTATGACTCAACAGTGCTAATACTGTGAATATTGGTTTTATGAGAGTGCGAGTGTTGGTTTTATATGTGTGAATGGTATTGAGGTAGAATAAATGCAAGTTATTTGCTATGATATAAATATAATAGGTGCGAGTGGAATCTAGTATGAATGTTAATAAAAAATGTTTAGAAGAATGTGCCAGAATTAAACAGTTACGTGAGGATCGTCATAGAGTAAGCATGAGTTAATAAGAGAGTGAGAGAGCTCTCACTCTATGTAGATAATATATAGAATTATATGTAGAAACCATGAATAGTTTCAAAGACTATTTAATGAAGAAATTTTCAATGGTTGATTTGAAAGAAATTAAATTGTTCCTGACTTAGGGTTGAAAGAATTAGAGAAAAAATAACTCTAGATCAAAGCAGTTATATTAAGAAGTTTTGAAGAAATTTAATTTGCAATCTGGTAAATATTCCTCTGGAAAGTAAATTAAATTTTGGCACCCTGAATTTAGATGAAGAATATAATGCACTATACTGAAATGTTATTGAATGTTTAATATATATAATGGTATGTACGCAACCTGATTTATGTGTAGCTACTAGCATTTTTAGTTAGTATACAAGTAAGAGAAATAAAGAACCATGGACTTGTTTTAAAACAGTTTTAAGATACTTAAAATGTTATAAAGATATTAAGATGACTTATACAAGAAATGAATATAATAACATTTTTACAGGTATGTCAATTCAGATTAGGGTGGTAATGATACCAGCGAAAAGGCAAAATTCAGTAGCAGTGTCGAATACTGAAGCTGAATATATGCTTCTATTTGAGGCAGTTGAAGAAGCACTATGATTGAAGTCTTTAGCAATCAATATCCAAATGAATATATCAGAATCCATTGTCATATATGAAGGCAACAATCGTTGTACTAGTATAACAAATAAGAATTGATGGTTTAGGCAAACTGCATCACATACTCTCTTGACTCTCTCGAGTCAGTCAGTTGCTCTAGAGAATCTCTCAAAGATAGATATATCTTCCTTGAGCAATAAAAGTATTGAAAAGAGAATTTTATATATCATAGTTATTTTACAATTATTGAACTCATATAATGATGAACTTTCATATGAACTCTGACTACAACACCCATGTTCGATCAACCTAGTTGCATGTGCAGAAGATAACATCCAAACATCCTTGTTGTCACGCCATCTCATTGTCAGTAACATGTTAATTGACCAGTAGCATGTTTTCTTTTATATGGGGCATTTCACGTCTATTGTTTCAAACAGTTCCAAATACGTTGGTTTTGTGTTGATGTACTAAAGTATAGAAACGTGTACTCGCATATTAATTATCCATAATTAGTGTATTGCTCTTCCCAGATATGGTTGAAGAAATATCGTTATCGTAGGATATTTTTTGTCTTAGGAGTCGTAATTGTAAAAATGGAAACTAACCTACTGAGGGTCAAATGCGCGACGGGAAAGAGAAGTTAGAAGGGCGGAAGGACGCAGGCGAGTGAGTGTAGATTAGTCGTAAAATAGTTGGAAAGCCATCGAAACAGAGCCGTAGAAGTCAGTGATAGTGTGTTAGCCGATTAGCGTCTTGGAACATAATCGAGGCGAGACGTTTTAAGCCGAAAAATAGGCGTGCACGCGGAAGACGTTCGAGTGTTTGCAATTTTGTATATATGTATATTAACACTAAACCTACCACGGCTAAATGTCCAGTGTATGAAAAAGCAATAAAATCTTAAGAAATAATATAAAGAGAAACATTGAAAGATCGATTACACGTATATTAGCAGAAAAATCGAGAAGACAAGGGACTAAGACGATAACGTTGAACGCGGAATTTGGAATGAAAACAAAAAAAAAACGGCCTTTCAAGCCACAGTAGGTTTAGTATTAAACATAGTCTAGTCCAGTGACAACGTGGTATTTGATCAAACTCGCTAGCCCCCTCGCTACTAATCCTACATTCCAACATTTCCTGAAATTCTAATGGCTGTGCTATTTTGATTGACATTTGTGTTTTGTACTAGAGATCATAATATAACATATTTATAGATTTAGCACTTGGTTAACCTGCGTTTTATAGCATAAACTCTTATTTTAATACTTTTATTTTTGAAAATTCTAAAGACATTATTTTTTTATGCTGCGATGACAATAACGATGTGCCTCACTAACCTTTCACCAGATTAAGCATTATATCAAATTTTACAAAACATTTACAATCACCAAATCCGACAGATTGCATCCACGTGCGGCAGACCCACCGAAGCGACAAACGGACATCTATTTATAAATGACGCCACTGACGTGTGAAAGCAATACAAAAGGCAACTTCCTTGACAGTTTCCAATTCCTCAAGACAGGAAAGACTGTTAGCTTTAAATAAGGTTGCAAGGGCCCGAGCGAGCCAGTGTATGTGCAGTGCGTTAGCAGCTCAATCAGTGTCAGAGTCAGTTCTCAGTTTTAAAACAAGAATCGAAGAAAGTACGAGAGACTGACGGGTGGTCATGTAATAATAAATCAGTTATTAGTTTAATCTTTTAGTTGTATTTTACCCTTATTCTCATTTAGCGCGTAATAAATATATATTTTATAATTAAATAACATCTCTGATTCTTGAATGCCAATTAAAATTATCCCTACATATATTGCACTGTATATCTAACTTGACAGTGATAGCGACCGCGTGGTGTCGCCAAGAGGTTACCGCTCACGCGACCCAGGGTAATAAACAAGCCTGAAAATTAAAGCGCAGGTATAAATTGGGGAAATCGAACGAGACATCGTAGTTACGTTTAAACAGTTGAGAAAGAAGTTGGAGGACAGGCCAGCTAAATCAGAAGAAAATTAGGTCGAGACTCACTATTCCTTCATTCCGTTAATAATTTTCGTCATCTGTAAGGTGTAGCTACACAGACAATGTACCTACGTTGTAGTATTTGCTATAACGTAATAACCAAAATATAGGTTATAATATAATAAAATTTCGATATTTGGCAGGTGTACATGGATCTAATTACAGAATTGAATATGAGAAATTGACGAAGAAGCAAGAGAAGAGTGCAAAAAATATGATGCCAACAACACGCGGAGTTCCCAAGTGGCACCCACCCATCTAAAGTACTATCTGCGCCCAACGAAGCTTAACTGTGGTGATCGGACGAGAACAAGTGCTTTCTTCGTCGTATGGTCGTTAATGAAAACTTTATATTGCCTACGCGTGAAATTGTATTAAAATACCGTAAAAACCATTACATGTTTACGTCTCTGGAATAGGAATACGTCTCTGAGTGTTTAGGCTACGTGACCTACTGAGGACAAGGCTGTGAAGAGTGCGTGAGAAAAGCGTGAGTGAGGCAGAGAGCATGAGTATGAAAGAGGATAGAGTGTAAGGTTTAAATAAGGGTGCAAGGGCGCGGGCGATTCAGTCTCCAGGAATCTCTAACAGTCTTTAACACGTTGAGTGCTACGTCAGTCCCTGGAGACTGACAGTGAATTTTCCGTTCAGGCGATGTCTGTCCTAGGGACTGACAGTAAACTTTTCGTTTGGACGACGTGGATTCTAAGGACTGACAGCGAACTTTTCGTTTTAACAACATCGGTGCGTAAGACTGGCATTGTCAAGGGTTAAATTATCAATGACAATTAATATATTGTAAAAATTTAATTCCCTCTGCTAAAGTAAATCTTTACACTTCCGTGGTTTTTCCTGATTGATCGTCTCTTGGTGATCGCCTTCTTGCCTCTCCGGCATTCCCCACTCCATTATCTTCTGTTTATAATTTGTATATTTGTGCATTGGCTGTACCATTCTCACAGTCCAAACGACAAAGTGAAACAAAGTAATCTTCTGCTCATGCTCTTCAGTATACTTGAGCGCTCGGTATTGTTGTCTTCAAATGATTTTTGTGCAATCATTGTGCAAATGATTCAAGTGCACACTCGCGCTGCCGCCTGAGCGGAAAGTATAACAAAATCGGCGCCGCACTCAACGTGTTAAGAGTTTTTAAGCTAGTCTCTAAGAGTGTGCCAGTATGTCAGTAAGAAGTCCAAGTCGAGCGTGCCCAAGTCGAGCGAATCTCTCTTAGCCAATATTCTTTGTATCAGCTTATTGTATTCTATTACGAAGCAAACAACGCTATTTTAGACAATCCACCCAAACGCGATCCTACATAAATGGCAATAAATTCCTGCACAAAATTTGTTCTATGTGATACTGTCTACAGATTCTAACTGCAAGTATTTAATCATGCGATAAAATGGAAAAAATTCTTGATCAACTTTGAATTCAACTTAGTTCATTATCCACCACTTGCTACCAATTTACCAGTATTAAATTCTGTTTAATAGTTCGAATATTTAACGTAACTTTAAGCCATTTTTATAAACATATATAATAAATTGTTGGTCATCCAACAGAATCACAGATATTTAAATCCCATCGATAAATATGTTTCTGTTAATAAATAATAGTTTAAGACAAACACATGCACAGTGATCTTGATTTTTACTCACGGAGTTGCTTGACCACGTCGTGAACAGCAATTCCTTGTTCCAACTGGCTCAATGCTCCAAAATTGTTAACAATAACTGCAACTGAATCTCCACTTTTCAAAGACAAGGCCTTGCATATGTGTTCCAGCATGAATGAAATTGTTTCGCTCGAGGATTTCAATTTCATTTTTCCATATCCAGCCTCCCCATGAATTCCCATTCCAACTTCGATTTCGTCTTCTGCTAGCTCGAACATGGGGGGCTGACCTAAAATATTTTAAATACAGTTATTTTGTTACTTTTGAAACTTGGTTTTTGTCTTTGTATTGGTCAGGATATTAGTCGATTTATTTATCAATAAAATTAGAAAAATTTCAAATTTTAATCAAGATTCACCTAAGCAAGAATAGAGGTTATTTTGCAATCAAATAAAATAATCATTTTCTTCCTCGATTGGTAATTATTTAGAACAGTTGATAACGAAAGTAAGTGAAAAATATTTGTATGATGAAGAAACAGAATCTAAAAATGACAAGGATACAAGTAAAAAAGCGAAATAAATCAATATTTTTATATCATTAAATCTCTCCTTCATGATATATGTAACTCTGAATTGATCAACAAAAATCATTTGAAGACAACAAATTGCTTGACCAGTTCTAATACAAGTAAGTATCCCAGTCTAAGGCAGGGCCTGCTAGGAGAAAGCCTTACTGATGAGTGCACTAGCAGGCCCGGGACGAAACGCATCCCTTCCTATTCCTGTCCTCCTTTTACCTGCTACCCTATCAATAGCAACGATGACCACGAGGATATCAACAGGGCAGCACCATAGGACACCAGCAGACCATCATATGGAACCACAAATCAGCTCAGAGCAATGAAGTCAGTTCGTAACAAGCGCTCCATTCGAGTACATGTAGTTAACTATTGCACTTAACACTAGAACTACCGACCCAGTCAAAATGACTGGTCCCAGAATTTTCCTTTTTGCAATCACCAAACATATACACCTGCTTTAAGAATAAAATTGGTATCAACTCATATTAACCCTTTGGCTACTGTGGGCACCTATAGGCGCTTAGAAATTTTGCGTTTGTGACACGGAGGGTGTCTATAGGCGCTCGGCGTAGTTTAGCTTTTTGACACGGAGAGCGCTCGTTTTCACAAAAATGGCGCACATCGTAACTCAATTCCTGCCATATGGTACGGCCGTTGCGTATCAAAATCTGCCGTAGTCAAGGGGTTAAGAAAGAAATGTAATCGATATATTGACCCATATTCATCGTATCGCTGAAATTACTATAATCTGTGCACGTTATAGTTAGGTACCCATTAAAGATCGGTAGTTTTAGTGTTAATAAACCTCTCCTTTGGAGACAGGATATTTAGAGTGGTATCTATCCTAAACCTGATATCCATATCCTACACGTAATTAAAATGAAGGAGTCAAAACAGGACATTTGTCATATAATGTTATAGAAGTATCAAATTGGTAATAATGCGACAGTGACTGCAAAAGGAATATAAGGTGTTTTTGGTGAAGGTGTAGTTGTTTCGTCCGAGAAATCAGGATAAATAATTCGGACGAGCTCTGTGTTCTTTTACAAACGCAAATTGATTTTTTCATTTGCAAAGAAGTGAGGCTACAAGTTCTGTGGTGATTTTATGCGATATTTTAGCACGACTGACTGTTCTCGTGTAGCTTCAAGTGTTTTATATTTTCCGATGTGATCGTGATTGGTGAAGGTGTCGTATAAATGGTGGATATCTCTCTTTCCAGTGGTGGTATAATAACCGGAGGGTGTGTCGAGGAGGCTTAGGTATGCACAAGTCTTCTAAGGGAGTGTATGGAAACGTTTGGGCGACTTCTTGAAAGTCAAGGGGTAGCTAAGATAGATAGGAACGACGGCAACGAGTCCGACTAGGGCATTCGACGTGAAAGAACAAACGACAGCGCCAAATCCTTTGTCAGGTTGTCTATGACAATGTCGAACGATTGAAAAGGAAAGCATGTGTATGAAAAGAGATAGTTTTTAGCTTTAACCATTTGCGCTATAAAGACGTGCCACGCACGTCGAGATGCTTTTGTCTTATGTGTATACCACGTCGATAGGCATTTGTCGCAGAAACAAAAACGACGTGTCCGTCACGTCGGCTAATAGTTAGCTTGCAGATGCGGTGCGGCGTCAATATAAGGCCTTACTGCATGTTATATAGTAGAGCGCGGCACGACAACCGAAAGTTAAATCGTAGCGCAAGTTAACCCTTTCGTTACTAAGGGCGACTATAGTCGCTCTCCATCAGTTGCCACTGAGGTACTACGGGCGACTATATGTAAAATATCGTATGTCCACATACTGTACATACAACGAGCATCTGCAGTTATTGCACATCAAGTATCTCACTCTGGACATGCAGCGTGAGTATTTTGTTTTGCATTATTTGTTTATTACGGACCTCAATACTCAGCAAACCAAATGCCTCTGACGATCAGTCTCGTGCACCGTGCACAGTTTCGTCGCGACGGCTCCTTTTGCGGGAGTACTGCAGCGGAGTCCGCCCATAGCGAAAGGGTTAAGTAAGGATGCCAAGGGCGCGGGACAGCCAGAGTTGGAAAGAATCAAATTTTTCGTCCGAGAATTTAGAATCTTTTATCATGGTCAGTTCAGGCGTCAATTGGGGAGTCTTAGGAGTCCGCGAGTCACGGGGCCTTGGTCCTTGGGAATGAATGGAGAGAGTGAACAGTAGTTGCAGAAAGTACTGTGAGGAATTGTAGGAAATATAATAATTTCAAGACAACGACGCCATCTATTGACGAGTGTTAGAGCTAATAGTGTTACTTCTTTTGTTTTTGCGAGGCACTGCCCGACGCATCAAGTCAGTCGCTCTGTGCCCAGTCTTAGGAACACGTGTATATTGTAAATATAATAAAGGTACTTGGTAACTTAGAAAATTGTGTAAAGTTTATTTAATCTTAACAGGAATTCGTTTTCCAAGTTACGTTCTGGAGATATTAGTTTTCAATATGTACCTAAATCATGACGGTCAACAGATATCGATTTTTACAGACAGCGTTTTGAAAGCCTTGGTGGAAGGTACTGACCTGGTATTGTACAAGCTGTCAATCCAACCGCGTAAGTAGCTACATTTTGCAAAACGTCTTGCGCAGCCTTGGAGATCTCTTCAAGTGGTAATCCCTGTTCTGCTAATGCACCAGCTATTTTAATAACAAATAGCATTCCGGTTAGACCACGCTTACCAGTGACACCTAACTCCTCGTTTGGTATACTACAATCTTCATTCACTATCACTTCCGTAATCTACAATTTGCAACGAAATAAGGTATAATTTAAAAATATATGCGAAATATACGTAGTAAATAAAATAACACAGGAGCTTTTAAGCACTAGCCATTGGTAATTTTTAACTAAAATATACTTAATTTAGAGCTTTTGACATTATGTACATGTAGCAAGCTTACAAAATTATTAGTATGGATAGAGAGTTAATAGAAATGCGATAATTATTAATTAAAATAAGATTACAAAATAAAAGATAATATAAAAACTTTGAGTGAATAAAACTTTATAGAAGAGGAAGAAGTTATTTACATTTATGAAAGGCAACATGTAATAACTTCTTACATTGGTTTAATGGGATATAAAATACGTCAAAATGTAATAATTTTGTCATAATTAATATTTCACAAAGCATTACATTTTGATTATTCGAACAAATTTTTGTTGGCATTGATTTTATTGTTTTTTAAAATAATTTTCTATATCGAATTATCTTATAAACATATTTATTAGCAATACGATGTATATGCAACAATTTTATAATTTATTTTCATAAAATTTAAATTTGATGATTTGGAGATGTATTAACGAGGTTTGGCAAATTATTTAATAACTATTCTTATATAATTTTTATTTGCGCTTTAAATCGTGGTAAATAAAAGTTATTATATAGAAGTAGAAGATTTTAATTTTCCAATAGTACAATCTAACTTTCTTACCTCATAATAATTCTATACTAACATAATCTAACTTTCTTACCTCATAATAATTCTATACTAATATAAGTCTTCAAAGCATTACGTTGTTACGTAAACCAAATGTAACCTTTTACACTCGGCGATTTTTTGGCTACAGGAGAATAGAAATTCGAAGATTTTCTGCCATAAAGCCGAAGATATTTTTTAGAACAATAAATAGAAAGTCATATAATAATTAACACGTAGAATTATTTAATACCAATACCTCTCACATTATTACATTAAATGATGACTAAAGATCGCCTCTTGAGTACAAAAGGGTAATTACTTTTAATAACTAATAACGAAATATATAAATAAATTTGTAATTAATTGCAATATATTATTATTTCTCCATTACAATAACCGGCATATAACTATCCCTATACATATTAACCGTGTATCTACAGTGCTGGACAAAAGTATTGCCACAGCAAGGTTTTTATAGTTCAAGTGCTTATAACTACTAAACAAATTGATTTGAAGGTAAAACTTTTTGACATATTCATTTATTATCTATTCTAGTTTTATTACATAGTAGAAGTAATAAAATAAATACATTGATTCACGAAACAATAACAAAAATGTATTTATCGAATATTTTATGGGTGGACAAAAGTATTGGCACACTCGAATAAAAACGTTTAAAAATGACTTGAAAATAAATATTAATATTTAGTTGACCTTCCTTTTCTTTTAAGAACTTCGTTTAATCGTTTGGGAATTGAATCAATTAACTTTTTTGTAAAATCCGGCTCGATTTTATTCCATTCTTGTAAAAGAATATTCTTCGAGTCTGTTTTGCATGTTATACGATGTTTTCGAATCCTTTTTTCCAATTCGTTCCAGACATGTTCGATAGGATTCATGATATTCTGATATAATTTTTATTTGCGCTTTAAATCGTGATAAATAAAAGTTATTATATAGCAGTAGAAGATTTTTATTTTCCAATAGTACAATCTAACTTTCTTACCTCATAATAATTCTATACTAACATAAGTCTTCAAAGCATTACGTTGTAACGTAAACCAAATGTAACCTTTCGCACTCGGCGATTTTTTCGCTGCAGAAGAATAGAAATTCGAAGATTTTCAGCCATAAAGCCGAAGATATTTTTTAGAACAATAAATAGAAAATCATATAATAATTAACACGTAGAATTATTTAATACCAATACCTCTCACATTATTACATTAAATGATGACTGAAGATCGCCTCTTGAGTGCAAAAAGGTAATTACTTTTAATAACGAATAACGAAATATATAAATAAATTTGTAATTAATTGCAATATATTATTATTTCTCCATTGCAATAACCGGCATATAACTATCCCTATACATATTAACCGTGTATCTACAGTGCTGGACAAAAGTATTGGCACAGCATGGTTTTTGTGGTTCAAGTGCTTATAACTACTAAACAAATTGATTTGAAGGTAAAACTTTTTGACATATTCATTTATTATCTATTCTAGTTTTATTACATAGTAGGAGCAATAAAATAAATACATTGATTCACGAAACAATAACAAAAATGTATTTATCGAACATTTTATGGGTGGACAAAAGTAATGGCACACGATGCTAAATGTAGTATAACCGCATTTGTTTCAAAAATTTCCAATCGTCATTTTAAAATCTAGTTAGGCGACACCCCGATTGTTATTTTTAAGAACAATTATCCTAAAGTTCAGTCCTTTAGCAACAGGCAAATTAAGAAAAAGTAATAATGTCAAGAAATGCGAAAGAAACGACAAGTGAAGAAAGAGAAATAATACTAAATTTGTATAAAATGCAAAAATCTTGTAGCGAAATATCACAAATTGTTAACGAAAGTCGTTTCACTATTATATTATATTATACAGGGTGTCCCCAAAAAACGTATACACAGTTTGAAAAACGTAAATATATTTTAAAGTGCTATCATAAGTGTGAAAATATACTGGAAGTGCAAAGACGTTTTAATTAAACCGTAAAATATATACTCTTTTTATAATCTCGCAAAGTGTGTATACATTTTTTTGGGACACCCTGTATTTATATAATATTCTATTATATTTATATTTATATTTATATATATATTAAAGAAGGAATAACTTAAATCGTAAATTTGCTTTCCTTCAAACTTACCTTCAGACCTCTTTGTCTCGCCTTTTCAATTGCAATTCCAAAATTAAGACAGTCTCCAGTATAATTCGGGACGACCATCAATATACCAGCTGAAAAAATATGTTCAATATTGGCTATACTATTAATGAAAAGCAAATGTCAGTAACTTATTATTAGACAATAATTGCTATCTTCATGATTCGGTTCGAATGTATAAATTCATAATTCGTATGTATAGATGGTTCAACTGATAATACGAACTTGTATCGTAATAAAGACCTAGAACTGCAAGTGTTCCGAGTTTCGAAACAGTCATTTGAAATGTTCAGAGAGAGATAAGACGCAGCAGAGATGTACATTACGTAATTTAGTGCAACTATTAACTGATAAGTTAATATTGGACAAATAATTCGATTCGATATACACAGTGTCCCAGCAATGGTAATACAACCGAGAAGGGAGTGATTCTAGATGAAAAGACATATCGAAAATAAAGAATAAAAATTTTTCATTCGAAGCTTCGTTGACGAGAAAATCGACGTTCGAATTTCGAAAATTGAAGCTTCGAATCAAAAAATTTTATTCTTTATTTTCGATTTGTTTCTTCACGTAGAATTTCCCCCTCCTCGATTTTTCTTTTAATTTTCGAATTGTTTTTTCATGTAAAATCACCCCATCCTCGGTTGTATTACCTATGCTGATGTATCGATGTCCATACATTTAAGCCACAGCTAAGTGCACATGTACTCGGTGAATATTCAAAGTCGATTTTCTCGAAAACAAAACTTCGAATGAACAAATTTTATTCTTCTTTTCGATTCGTATCTGCATGTATAATCACACCTTTCCCGGTTGTACTACCTTCGCTAGGACACCTTGTATATTGTTTTGTTTAAAGTTCAATGATATTTTGGTTGTTCAACTTACTTTTATCGTGTTGGGAGACACGGTCGATAGCGTAAGTAATGTGTTCCGATGGAGGTGCAGCGTATATCGAGCCTGCTACAGATGCAGCTAACATGCCATTTCCAACATAACCTAAAGAAAGTTTAAAACAATTTCATTGGTCAATAATTATGTTTATATTATATTTAATACTACATAGAATAAAAGTAAATATATTTACTTTTTATATTTTAACACTTAGCCGACCGCACGCCCCAGAGCAAACTATACCGTTTCCACCGCGCTTGGGGAACCCGAATAAGGGGCCTTAAAAATTGGTGAATTTTACTATATGTTGTGCTTTATAGAAGCAGTTCGTCAGTAATTGCGAACAACTCCAAATGGAGGTAGTGTAAGTAATAACCGAAAACGAGAAACGCGTTGCTAAAGTCAAAATGGGAAATCTCCCATTTCCCCGATCGGTAGGGCACTGGCTTACTTTAAAATGGGGAGATCTCCCCGATCGGTTGGCTGTGTTATCATGCATAAATGTCTTACATGAACTTCGCTAGTGTGTTCTCCAGATAGAAAAGGAAAAATAAAAATTTGTTGTAACACGAAGATCACAAATATTGTATTAAACAGTTATTTATTTATTTATTTATTTATTTACTTATGAGGATAATAGAACAGATGAAATTTAATTTGCAATAAGTTTAATAATGCAATATCAGAATTCAGTCGATAAATGCGTCTAAATTTCTCAAAACGCGAATATACAGTATCTCAAAATTCACGCAAGATTTGAATATTGCGCCATCTATGGGGTAAAGTGTTTCAAACGAAAAAAAGGCAGCGTGATAGCTGACAATTCAGGGTTATTAACCTTTTGCACTCGACGATTTTTTGGCTAGAGAAGAGTAGAAATTCAAAGAAGTCTACTAAAAAACTGACGATACTTTTTTGAACAGTAAATAAAGAATTGTATAATAATAGAATTGTAGAATTATTTGACTTCGATACTTCGCATACTGTTACATTACATTAAATTTGATATATTAATTAATATCGATCTTCCAAATTTGATGAAATGGTAACTGAGGGTCACCTCTCAAGTGAAAAGGGTTAAAAATAGAGTGCTACACGAAAGAACGACGCTTCTTCATTGTTGACCAATATTTACAATTTTTAATTAAAAACTTATCAAATCCATCAAAATTACTTCTTGCGTGAATTTTGAGACACCCGATATATGTACGTATCGTTTACTCTCTATTTCATATTTTTATATTTTTAATAAAGCATTTAAATCTTATATTTGCTTAGAAAAAATACCGACGAAATTATTATTAAAAACTCTAACAAATGGGACACCATGTATCATACATGATACCTCGTATGTACAGTACACCTTGTAAACTTAGTCAGCAAGAATTCTGTTTTTCAATTAAACAGAATATTTGCGCTAATTATCTAAAATACAACAGATTTTGAAGATCAATACTATTCCCTGGAGTTTAATTTTTATTTGAATGAAGCGGGATATTAAGTTTTTATTAGTTTAGAATAAAATATATTTTTATTGACCATGTACTATGCAGAGTTTACAGTTGAGCTCAACTCATTCAAATGGCATAAGGGTATGATTAATCATAGAGCACAGAAGTTCAATACTGCTTAACTAGTTAGCTGTGGTACCCCCTTTTGAGAGCGCGTACCTATATGTGTCGTTAAAATCGAGCGAATGACGAGTATACTCGTCAATCACGGAGTAAGTGTCGCTGTTAAAATACTGGATTAAAAAGACGAGTTTATTTTATAAAATTGACAAGTTTATTACTAACATTTACTTATTTGGTTAACATCTATTCTCTTATTGCTTAGTTTTTATGGATATTTATGAATTTTAGTAACCGTCAAAGAATAGCTAGGTAACTTCGGGCCAGCAGCCATCAATGGGCCCAGCGCCTGGTCAGCGTCACGCATTTGTCCCGTGGCGGACTATCCCTGAAGAAACCCTATCATAAATCAGCTTTCCAGCTTTTGCTTTTGCCCCTTTTACGCTGACATCTGACGTTATCATCGCACATAAATAAATTCGTTATGCGAACTGATAAGCTGTTTCAGCCGGTGCATACGGGAACGCATGAGTCCATCTCAAATTATTCATATTTTTTATTCGTTTGTTTGAATCCGGCCTGGCCTCAAAATATTCTTAACATCTTGAAATTTGAGAATATGTTTCATTTTTCACAAAAATTACAATTTAAATAGCCAATGATCACTACTTTTTATACATGACGAGTATACTCGTCATGACACAAAATCCTGCCACTTCTCCATGACGAGTATACTCGTCATGACACAAAATCCTGCCACTTCTCCATGACGAGTATACTCGTCAATCACAGCTAACAGGTTAAGGGAGTAGGGTAGTTTGACGCGCTCAAAAATTAGTGATACTTGAATATTATAATTGAATAATTGAATATTATAATCTATATAAAACAATACTAAATTAAAAAAGAGAACGTCCCTTATTTAGCTTTATGACGTCATCATTCTGAAGTAATTTTCTTCAATATACTATGCTTCACCTAAAATGAATCTGCCTGATCTTTTGTTACGTGAACAGTCATTTAATCTTGTTTCTTACGTCGATAATTTTATATTAAATTTTTTATTAACTTTTCGTAGCTTTATCATGATTTACTAACTTATATCATGATTAGATTATGTCGTGTAATTTTTAAATAACGTCCTCATCGGTATTAATGATATTTTAAGGTTATCATAATTATTAATCAGAATGTGTTTGGTAATTAAACCTACTTTTGCAAGTTATTTTCGTTACTGTCAATCATTTAAATATTGTTAAATTATTATGTGGATACTAATTTCTAATAAACGTAAAATGCGATACTTATCAAAACTGCATATTGTAAATATTTTCTTTTTTTACGTTTTAATAAATATGGAATTAAACTCAAATTTTATATTTTTGATAGATATACTGCAAATAATAAATATTGAATTTTTTAAATTTTCTTAAATAAATATAACTTAAGTTATTACAGAATAAAAATATAATAATCATCGTATTAGGATGAATTTTATATTGAGCATATTAGTGTTAATCTCGCTATGGTAATGAGTGTAATTTTTAAAGTATTTCATATATTGAAAATATATATTCCTAAAACTATTTAAATCTATATATTACTTTATAATGCAATATTTGTAAATATTATTTCCTTAAAAAGATTGAAAATTCTCAAGAAACATTTTCATTTGATATTATATAATTTCTGTATATCTTTTAATCAAATTCAAAATTTATGCACATTCTTTATTTTTAAATTAGAATGCGTCATCAAAGCTTTTATTAAAATCTTTTCTATCATAAGTTCCCTCATCCATCAATGTTATTCCCTATTTCTTCTTATGTATATTCATTTCTGAAACAAATGTTTTATTCTCAAACACTCTTATGAAACTGCTTCAATTTGTTCAGAATTCAGAAATTCTTATCACGTGATTTACTCATTGAAGGTACCACAATTGTTTCATTAATTTAACTCTTTGCACTCGAGAGGGGTGACTCTCAGTCACCGTTTGCTTCAATGCTATGACTCAAATAATGAATGATGATAGTTATATTAGCAACTACGCGCGAAATATCGAAATAAAATAATTCTATTCGTTCATTTCTCACGCAAATGCACGATTTTCTTTTTTTATTTTGACATAAGGAGTATCAGCGAGCTTATGAAAATCTAAGAAAAGCTTCGAATTGCTGTTTACTACGAAAAAGTCTTCGAGTCCAAAGGATTAGGAAAGGTATCGAATAATGGTAAGATGATTAAAATGAACAGCACCAATTCCACGTTTAACGCGGTAGGAAATGCAATTGGTTGTTCAAATTATTATCCCTGTGCACTGGAAAATTTCCTCGTTATAAAGATATAACAATTCGAAGTTTTTCTTATATTTTTCTTATCTCAGTGATACCATTTATGTTAAAATAAAAAGAGAAAATTACGTGTATTTCATTTCAATATTTCATGTGGAACTATTTCTAATCTAGTAATGTCTCATGCTCGTTACTCAGGTTTTCAGATATTGAAACAAACGGTGACTGACAACGAGAGTTACCACTCGAGTGCAAAGGGTTAACACATCTAGTAAGTGCTGCCATAGATAAATTTTTCAAGCCATTTGAGTTGTTGGATTGTTCTTGTACGAAAAACGCGTTATAAGGAAACCGTGTTATAGGAGAACCGTACCAATTATCATTATATGGAAATCGTGTTATAAAAACACCACGTTATAAGAGGCTTGATTGAAACCGCTTCAGTTTGAACAAAATTAAGTCATTAAAATCGAAAATAAAGAATAAAATTTTTTAATTCATACATTGAGAATCCAGGTAGCCCTGTTACAACACGGCATCCTATAACACAGTTTCGCTATAAACACGATTCATAATTTGCGGGAACCCTCCCACAACACGGTTTCGCTCTAACATGGAACGATAATAAGATAAGAAAATTGTAAAAACTTTTGTACAACACTGTATTTCTGCATATACAATGACGACGAAGAAATTTATTAAATTAATGTTGCCTTAAATTAAAATAATATTTTTATCTTTTTTTGTTTTTATGTTGTACATACGTTTATATTTTAAATAAAAATTAAGTTGTTTATGTAGAATTAACCTTTTGCACTCGAGAGGTGCCTCTCAGTCGCCATTTAATCAGATTCTAAAGATGGATGTTAATTAATATTCACAATCAAATTCACAATTACCCAACGTGTGGAATATCGAAGCAAAATAATTTTAATGTAAATAATTTTAATTTGTCTTAATTTGCATACGAATTCTTGTTTGCCGTTTTAAAAATATCGTTGACTTTATGGCAGAAAGTTTTCGAATTACTAATTCTTCTGTGAAGAAAAAGTCGCCGAGTGCAAAGGGTTAAAAAAAGAATTGGTTTATAGTAAGTTTTCGAAAGGTAAACTCTCTTTTTGTACTGGTTCTAGATCTCATATAACACGGTTTCACACAACACGGTATTTTCTAGGAACCTATGTATCGTGTTATAAGAGGGTTACCTGTACCACAAGTAAATTATTTTATTATTCATCATCATTGTCAAATATTCATCATCGTCTAATCATTTTTATTGAATTGTTGGATTGTGTGTGTACAAAGAAAACGTTATAAGAGTTAAGTCACTATCTGTATATGCTATATTTAGGTACACTGTTCAGGTCGGTAACTCTAGTGATAAATACGTCAAGAATTTACCTGCAGCAAATGGTTCGTGTCCACTTCCGCCACCGCATATCAGAGATACCTTATGTTTTCGATCCTCGAGCTAAAATAGATTGCATCGTTCGTGAGTACAAGATCAAATATACGTCGTATAAGCAACGCATGTAAACAAATGTTATCTGCATCGCGTCATTGTTGTTGAACGTTAAGGTTATGTTCGTACCTTTGGCATGAGAATGACTCTATGAGTCGCTTGGTATTCCAATTGCGGAAATGCAAACGATAAACCAAACAGAGTTTCCGTGACGGCATCGTTAATCGAGTTAACCAAACTTTTCATGGTTTTGAATAAAGCTGTCGTGAGTACACACCGAGGCAAGCGTTCACGAAAGCGTCGTCCGTCGCACTGTGAATGAAAAGTTGTCGAGATTAATCTTCGTTTAGGGGTCACGAGTTATCGCGTACATAGAAGTACACAGGAACGTTAGTAATACGCATTCGCCATGAATGTCAAGTAGCTAAGTAAAATGCGATTAAGTAACGTCGGGTCGTTCTTTACGTTTTGTATATGCGAAAATTTCAGCGGTAACATTTCTTAATGATTCTTGATGATAGATAAGCGACAAGTATAGACCGCTTTGGTGTTTATCAATGTGTGATGATACTTGTGAAATATATTAAAGTTCCTCAGAAATATATTAGAAATATAGTTTTTAAATTTCGATAACTTCGCATGCTTGAGTTTTATCGATAGCGAACTTTATTATTATTATTATTAATAGCGTATCATGCGTGGCGATACTTATGACATATATCAAAATTCCTTAGAAATATATTTAACGTTTTTTGAATTTCGATAATTTCGCGTGTTTGGGTTTTATCCATAGCGAATATTATTAACAGCGTATTTTATTATTATTATTAAGATAAATTTGAACTAAATTTATAGCGAATTTGGAAGTTAGGGTTACTATACATTAATTGGGGGAATTGGTACCCTCGAGGTAATAGAAAATGGAAACGGACATGTCCCATTATTAATTTCGACTTCTTTTCATTTGATTATTATAAAACAAACATAATTATTATTGGTTAAGTAATTGTTGATAACATGTATGTATATTAAATGAAAAAAAGGTATCGTTCATAGAATCGGAAAATTGTCAAGGGGTAGCACAATAATATGATAATAGAGAAGTATAATAGCGTTATGGAAAAATTTGTAAATTACCGTATCACATTTTGCATTCTTTTATTATACGAAGTAAATGTAATTATTCTTGTTTCTTTGATACATTACCTATCTGATACCTTATACACATATTTCCTTTTTTGAATTTTCGGCCCCGAAAGTTAAATATTTTCCAAACTGTACAAAGTATTTCTTTTACATTACTTATAATATGTGTGTTGTATATAACTTATAGAACATGGATAAAATTAATTAATAGTAATTCATTGTAACACGATTCGCTAACGAAAGGATAAATTTACGAAAATGTATTATTTACGGTAACAGTACATGTTATTTTTTTATTCAAGTTTAAGAAAAAAGAATTCCATTTCATTTTTTGGACTATATTATTATTTCAATTATCATTCTTACTATTCTAAATGTTATTTCAACTGAGAAGCTATAATTTTGTAAAACTTTATTTAAATAAAACTGTGAAAATTATACATACTCGATCTGTTTGAAAAATAATACAACTAACGGTTCAGAATAAAGATTAGTAATGTATTCGAAACTATAATACAATGTAATAATTCAAATACTGGCCATGTTCGTAAAAGTCGTTAATTTTATTTAAATGAAGTTTTTTAAATTAAGTGAAATTTTTAACGGACATTTAGGATTATATATTACTGTTATGATAAATTTAACTCGCTTAGATTAATTAGTAAAATATGCACCAAAATGTAGATACTGTACTAAAAGTAAAGAATTTTCGTGATTAATTGTGATTAATCAATACAAGAGTTACCACGCAAGGCTAATAGAACTTGTTTCCTTCCTTTTAACGCGTGGTGTGCTCTAAATGTGATTAAATGGATAAACTGATAACAATATTTATTGAACAGTATAATAACACAACATAAATTATAATTAAATCACATAAAATAAATTCGCTTCTCACTGCGATATAATGTATTCAGGACTCTTTCACACACAACGTCTATTTCTGATGACTGTCATTCACTAATTGTTTTTCACGATTCTCTGTCATACTCGCCACACACTTACATTCTTCCACACAAACATTTCTCACACTTACACCAAACATTCTATGAGAACCACTACCACACTAAACGTTTTACAGTCGAGGACTGTTAATTTTGTTTGGTAGCCCGAATGTTAATTTATTTCGTTTAGACTCTTTTCCTCGGAGTCGCGATTCTAACTCTCTGAAGGATCGAATATGACTGCTTGAAGTTTGGATGTGACTGACTTGAAAGTTCGAATGTGACTGATTGAAAGCTCGAGTGCGACTCCTTGAAAGTTGGAATGTGACTGAAGAATTTTTGTTCCTCTATGCTTCATCGCCGTGGCGTGTCTAGAATGCATGCTGATTGATTATTTTGAGAAATGTCAATTTTCCAATCAGCAGCATCCTAGGTGCCGTGACCACCCTTCCATGCGCCCTTAGCGCGCCTTCTTTTGGCAAGGATGGGACGATACCTGAGTGTGCGTGAGGTCACGAGCTTTGCCATGGGTTACAGTATTCTTCCAGGTTCGAAGCGCCGGTAGCTTTTTACCCTCGGAATGTCCCTTCGGAATTACCGAAGTTTATAACACGTCTTTTGGCTATCGAGAGTGGACGAAATTAACCTCTTAGGTACGACGAGCCACTATAGTGGCTTTCAAAAATTTCATCTCTCTGAACGACGCGCAATAATTGTAGCCCACTTGCTCACTGTTTAGATTAAATGAGCCGTTTATTTTGAAAGTGGCCTAAGTCCATTTGTCAATTATTTCCGGTTGTCCGTGGTTACATGTGCAACTTGAAGTTATCTATCAGTAAAGCATTTGAGGTGACTTATATTCAGAATAAATACGATAATTTTGGACACATAAGTTTTCAGAGTTAGTTCAATAATTGAGCCGTTTATTTTGAAAGTGGCCTAAGTCCATTTATACTTAAATTGAGATACTTATTATTGATAATGTCCGAAGGCAGTGCTGAAGGTAATTTTAATTAATTAGTATTTAACAAGTTAACCTCAGTTTTTGGACAATTACTTTAGTTGAATAATCAGTACGTTTAATTAATGCAGTTAAAAAAAAATTACGCAATATACATACTTACAGTTAAATATAAAACTTAAAATTTAATATTAAATTTTAGAAATTATTTCACCCATGGGAAATAACAAATCGACCGAAACATTATGATAACTTCAAATCCCTTTCACACACACAAAATGTAGATGAGCAGTAAATTGTTTTGTAATTTATGTAGTTAAAAAATGTTTTGAATCGCATAAATTATGTTTTTGAAGTGTTGTAAAGATATATAAAATAAATTGAGTA
>NW_016909433.1:41422-86393 GCF_001483705.2 Eufriesea mexicana
CAAAAACAAATTCTAAACCGATCGATATCTTCTAGAAGCAAATCGAAAAGTTATTCTATATAACAAAATTAAGTTGCTTGACTCCCCTACGGGGAGGTGAAGAATAGGTTAAGGAAAGCATAAAAGCGTGGTCCTTGACAAGCAAAACAGAGTCCTTAGAAATCGGTTGTGACCAGTACAAGCATGAGTCGCTTGGTGTTGGAAAGAGAGTTTTAAAAGAATGCGTCTTTGTGTGTTTTCGTTTCGTTAGCTTGGTGTTCTTTTCCTAAGTTAAATCATTTTACGAATTTTGAGTTTGCGTTATTGTGTTCTCGTTCTTTCGACAATTTTCGGTGTCTCAAAACCAGCATTCGCCATCCTACAATATTATACGCAAGTTTATTAAAATTATTAAAGTGAATCGTTAAAGTTAAAGTATGTGTAATATATTTGAAGAAAATTTATAATTATATCATCGATAACTTCATTTTAATACACTCGCGTAGAGAACAGCATTTTCTGTCACACATTTTAGTGCTCTATGTTACATGTAGTTCGTGTCAGACTCTGCTGTCCCCTGAAATCGCTTCGCGTAAAATTCAGCCGTACTTAGAAGATTAAGATTTGAAAGAACATTTGTTTCATTGCCCCCAATATACCTAAAGTCCAACTCTAAAATAGTCTGACTGTACGATCGTGTTATAAACCTTAAAAATACCGACCTCACGGCTCAATTAGGTATGCCAAGGCAAGATATTCCATATGCACCGCGTAACAAGTATAGGGAGATTTTTAGAAATCTGCTCTTAAATCATCATGGTTATTTCTATGATTGTGGATACTCAAATTGGAACATTTCGTAGCGAATTTATTTAATTGAAATTTAATAGGAAAAAATAGAAATGGGAAGCATCCACAGAATGCTAAATCGAGTAAATATAACGGAAGGTTAAAGTAAATGTTTGTACTTGATTAAACATCGATTAAATATTGTCTGCTACATTAGTACTGCAACTATTTTATATTGAAATGACGAATTATTGACTCTTTGATAATTATTTTCAGTAATTACTGGTAATATCCAGGCATTTGTTGATAAAATTTTTATTCACTTTCATTGAAATAAAATCACGATTAGACTCATTTATTTCCATTGTTCAACTCGAGTAATAATTATCTGTAGTCATATTCGCTATATTTAAATATACATTACACATAGATAATTCTAGTGTTAAAGAAATTAGTACTGATATTCTATCCTTTGAAACATAACATATAAAAGAAGTAAATACATTATGTAATTTCATTTCTATAATCTTGATAGACCGTGTTTATGTATTTATATTTAGCTTAAGAACTGTTATCAGCTGATAAAGATAGAAAAATGAAATGCTAAAAAAGAAAAATAGGAATGACTTTCATATCTCCTAAGGGGAGCACAAACAGTTGACGTAATTATACTATGACTCCTTTAATATTTGGCAAATTCTATTCGAAAGATTTTTCTTTTCCTCTCATAGTTCCAAAGACATTCTAGATGCTAAATGTTTTTGGATCATCCTTGTTTGTGAGATATTCTTGAAATATTAGTGTCTGTATACATGCACGTAATCTTCAATCTTCCATTAATAATCATACTTTTCCACTAATTCTATTAGCAATCTAAGTCATTTCAATCCACCAAAGATTTCTCTGTCAAATTTTCGAAAAAAAAAAAAAAAAAAACGTATAGTAATTAAAATTTAGAAAAAAATTATTATAATATACCATAACTTAAATTACAGCAAATAGATTTTGCATGTATCATATATTTCATTTTTTCTAAATTATTGAAATGATCTTTTCACGTCACATCACGTTCTTAGAGCACATTTGAATTTCTTTCTTACTTTCTAAGGCCTTTCAATTTCTCGAGGCTTCTACATTCTTCAAATGGCCCCTAATTTTAGCAATATGTGAAAGTTCCTATTTCTTTATAACATTAAGTGTTTATACGTGATCTGAAAGACAGTTCCGTTTGACCTTCTGTCCTCAATCACCGAGCAGGTATATTTTCTATTTTCCAAATAAGTTGTGTATTTGTGCAAAAAAAAATCACTTACCCGCAGCACGTGCAACATGTAAAACATATAAAATAAAAACTATGCTTTTATAATTCTCCGATAAATAATCTGCAATCTATGTAATTTTTAATAATTTTTTGATATTAATTTCTAATTCATATGTAACACACATATCATATTATGCTTCTTGACAATTTAACTTTAAATTTTAATTTAAATAATTTGGAACATTAAAAACTTAAATTTCAGTAGTTACTTAAAATTTCCCTCCACGCTAACTTTAAATACTGGGTATAATTTTATTTTTATAATTTCTTAATTGCACATACCCCAAATAATTAAAAGAAACATTATAAATTTCCAAAGTTAAAACTTGCAAGCTAATTAAAATATTTCTACTTTAAATCCTAATTACTCATATAAAGAATAAGAAGGATCGATGCGTGAGTACAAAAAGAGTGATTCTTTGATGTATCATAAAAAATCCGTTGATTCTTCATCCAAGCCATACCTGCATCGATACTGAGGAGATTAGTTTAGTACAAAAGATGTAGAGTCGGGGCAAGAATATATCTAGGAAGTAAAATCGCGCAAATATTGAAGCAAACGTGTTTTCGCTGTCGAAACAAACGAATTGACAGAAATACGAGCACTCGAGGGCCATAGACCGCAGTTAGGGCCGTGCGAAGATATGTTCTATCCAATGTCGAAGTATTCCGTAATATTCTATAATACAGGGAAAGCCATTTTTAGAAGTTTCATTACAGGTAAAGGTCTTACTCGATTCTTTAATATCTTAATTTACCTGCTCATAATATATGCAGATAAAAAAAGAAAAAGGTAGTGCAGTTACGGACACAGAAAGGCTATAAATATTTCAGATAGTGACTAATATTTATACATTTTGTATTTCCGATTTTTACGAGTTTAATTTACGAACTCGATATATCGTGCCTCGAACTTCTATACGAAAAGAATACGCACTGAAGATCGTCCTTGTGTTTGTAAAATATGTAAAACTGTAAAATATGTATGCGACGAAGTTTTCAGGAAAAAGAAAGATATCCTAAAGCATATTGTGCAATAAGAAATAATACAATCTGATAATATAACATGCTATGGATTTGAATAATTTTTGCTATGGACGAAACGAAATAAATATAAAGTACTAATACTGTGCTAATGACACAATTGTACACGAAATGTATGCAGAATAACGCATAATTTTATATGATTAACTTATTAATAAAAAGACTCTAGTTTTGTAATTATTGCATAAAAAGTAAATATAAATTACTGTGTAGATGAATTATTTACAAGAATACTATTCAGATATAATTCTATAGTTCATAACCCAATTAAAATAGTAAATGGTAATATTGCCTTTTGTAATACCAAACAGATTTTTTAATAGTATATTAAAACGAGAACGTGATATGCAACATTGCAAATTTGACGACATTGCATTCTTTGAATTCTTTAACATCGTAATTATCATTTCAAGCTACTATATTCGTAAGCCATTGTCTATAAAAGATCCATGATTCGAACTGCGATCCCTTCTTACACTTAAAGGCATATCAGAGAACATTATATCTTCATTAACATAATTTTGATGGAATTTGAATGATAAAATTGAGAAAAAATTAGAGTGCGAATAAGTATTATAAACAAATAGATATAGAATAATCGGGGAAAAGAAGTGCTAAAATGAAGGACGCGAATAGGACTCCACATCCAAACGACGAGAGAAGTTCAGCGAAGAACTGCAATGGTCAAATACGACAGTTTTATGCTGGCAAGCGTGTATTACTTACAGGATGCACCGGTTTTCTAGGCACCGTTGCTGTGGAGAAAATCTTACGCACGTGTAAAGAAATTAGCAAACTTTACATCATGGTTAGGCAAAAGAAAGGTATATCGGTAGAAGAACGGCTAAATCATTTCTTTAAAAATGACGTAAGTACCATAATTCCACAATAAAGTGAAAACGAAATTAATACATAATAGTAAAAACTTAGTCGTGTTTTTCTCATTGATAATTTTATATCTAACGACCAAAGATTATAATTTTAACTGCTTAATAACCACTCGCGCAAGTATATCGTTATGGGAAGAAATAATTCACTTGTCATTTTCAGATATTTGATAAATTGCGCGAAATAAACCCTAACTTTATGGAAAAGATCGAGGTGATTTACGGCGACTTGGAGAAAGAGGACTTGGGCTTCTCACCAGAGGATCGTCGTCGTCTCGTGGAGAACGTGAATATAATAATTCATAACGCATCGATGGTGTATTTTGTGGCGAAAGTGTCTCGCATTTTACGAACAAACGTGATTGCCATGCAAAAGCTGCTCGAACTAGCGAGAGAATGCGGACAGCGTATACAATTGTATACTAGCGAATATGTAAATTTCATTATTAGTTAAATATGTGTACACACTTATGCAAATACAAAGAAAAAATGTACGTTTCTTTATAAATTGCGATAATTAATGCTCTCTGTACTGTACTGGATTTAAGACTGAACTTTTCAGGAAACAAAAGGAAGAAATATTGAATACTGTCGAAGTTACAGCTAGTTTAGTAGTGTCCCTTCGATTGGACATGTCTGCACGGTTGCCATGATTCCGGGTGTTCTACTCCGAAATGGACAAACATCCATTCCGTTCAGTATGAACGCAACTATCATCGGTACCAAAAGCGTACGAAAACATTGAAGAGAAATTTTTACGCACTTTAAAGTTAGGTTATCGATTTCTTGTGCTTTTTTCAACTTTAGCGTGTCAAAAATGTCAGTACTAATGATAGACATACATGTGATGAAGATACCCTCCAAATTTGCGAGCAATCGGTCAACCAAAATTCGAGATATCATGGCAACCATTTGGAAAAAAATGGTTTCGAGAAAAACGCGTTTAAAGTTTTTCATATGAAGCTGTGTACGCGTCGCGCGCTATGAACAAATGCTAATAACTTCATTAATTTTTCAAATCCAGTAATATCCACTGATAGAAATATTTTCAATGACATATACTATCAGAAAATGAAATAAAAACGAAATTGATTTTTTGACAGTTCTAGACTAGAATACTCCTTTAACACTTTGACTGCCGCGGTGGTCATTGGTGACAGGAGTGCTTGGATGACTTGAACTACATTTAATGAAAATTGACAGTGCATTTTGAATATAACCGCTAATTAGAAGATACTTCGAAATAAAAAGTGCCCCATTGAACAATTACAAATTTTTATTAGAACATCGATTTTGAAGTACAAAGAATATACTCGTTTTTGTCAACGACCATACCACGTAGAAAACACTGGTTCTCGTCCGATTGCCAAAGGGCTGCATTGGGTGCGGATAGTACTTACAAGGAGAGTGCAAAACCTTCGGGTCACCGATTTAATTGAAACTTTGTAGGTTTGTAGATTTCGTCATGCAGTCCAAGAATACATACCATTATACCCGCCACTACTCAATAATTTTTTAGATATTTACAATTAAAGTTTTAAAGTTTTATTTCTTCTTTCATTACAGATTTTCTTTCTACAGTTTTAAAACGATGTTGTGGCCTAACGGCAAAGTTCCTATGCTGAAGGTCCGAAGTTCCATTCCCCCGTCTTTATTTGAATTTTTTCTTCAATCTATTTTTCATTTTGTATTCATTTTTCGCCTATGAAAACATTATAAGTAAACAATTGTAAATCAAATTTCTTCATAAAAATATTTATTTTCTACGATTTCTTATGCTAGTATACATTTGTTACAAAACCATCAGAATAAAATGCAAGGAAAACAATTTTCTATAGCAATTATATTTACTACAGAAGGAATACAAGAATATAAATAATCATTACGTATAGGAAATACAAAACCAATGTACGTTTCTTTATAAATTGCGATAATTAATGCTCTCTGTACTGTACTGGATTTAAGACTGAACTTTTCAGGAAACAAAAGGAAGAAATATTGAATACTGTCGAAGTTACAGCTAGTTTAGTAGTGTCCCTTCGATTGGACATGTCTGCACGGTTGCCATGATTCCGGGTGTTCTACTCCGAAATGGACAAACATCCATTCCGTTCAGTATGAACGCAACTATCATCGGTACCAAAAGCGTACGAAAACATTGAAGAGAAATTTTTACGCACTTTAAAGTTAGGTTATCGATTTCTTGTGCTTTTTTCAACTTTAGCGTGTCAAAAATGTCAGTACTAATGATAGACATACATGTGATGAAGATACCCTCCAAATTTGCGAGCAATCGGTCAACCAAAATTCGAGATATCATGGCAACCATTTGGAAAAAAATGGTTTCGAGAAAAACGCGTTTAAAGTTTTTCATATGAAGCTGTGTACGCGTCGCGCGCTATGAACAAATGCTAATAACTTCATTAATTTTTCAAATCCAGTAATATCCACTGATAGAAATATTTTCAATGACATATACTATCAGAAAATGAAATAAAAACGAAATTGATTTTTTGACAGTTCTAGACTAGAATACTCCTTTAACACTTTGACTGCCGCGGTGGTCATTGGTGACAGGAGTGCTTGGATGACTTGAACTACATTTAATGAAAATTGACAGTGCATTTTGAATATAACCGCTAATTAGAAGATACTTCGAAATAAAAAGTGCCCCATTGAACAATTACAAATTTTTATTAGAACATCGATTTTGAAGTACAAAGAATATACTCGTTTTTGTCAACGACCATACCACGTAGAAAACACTGGTTCTCGTCCGATTGCCAAAGGGCTGCATTGGGTGCGGATAGTACTTACAAGGAGAGTGCAAAACCTTCGGGTCACCGATTTAATTGAAACTTTGTAGGTTTGTAGATTTCGTCATGCAGTCCAAGAATACATACCATTATACCCGCCACTACTCAATAATTTTTTAGATATTTACAATTAAAGTTTTAAAGTTTTATTTCTTCTTTCATTACAGATTTTCTTTCTACAGTTTTAAAACGATGTTGTGGCCTAACGGCAAAGTTCCTATGCTGAAGGTCCGAAGTTCCATTCCCCCGTCTTTATTTGAATTTTTTCTTCAATCTATTTTTCATTTTGTATTCATTTTTCGCCTATGAAAACATTATAAGTAAACAATTGTAAATCAAATTTCTTCATAAAAATATTTATTTTCTACGATTTCTTATGCTAGTATACATTTGTTACAAAACCATCAGAATAAAATGCAAGGAAAACAATTTTCTATAGCAATTATATTTACTACAGAAGGAATACAAGAATATAAATAATCATTACGTATAGGAAATACAAAACCTATCGCTCATATAAGTATTAATTACATCTTGACAAACACTCCGTCTACACCGAGCCAAAAATTATTTCAAATATTCAATATTACTCGGATCATTAAAATTTCAATCTTCTCCTCGGCATTTTTTGTATTACCATTCCAAAGTAGTAAAGGCTAAATAATAGGTAATTAATACGTAAAAACGAATTATACAGATGAGAAACTTGATGATGCTCCAACTTCTTTCGTGTTATCAATATCATCGCTATCTTCACTTATCTTTTTCTTGTTTCTTTTTATTATTCGGTCTGATACGATTTCTAACCACTGATATTGCTTTCAAATACTGATACTGCATTAATTATGATTTCTTTTTAATTTTTCTCGAGTCTGAGTTACATTCATGTCTTTTTGCTCGATTCGCCTACTCATTATTTTGCGACAGTACCTTGGACTTTGTACTCTATAAAAGTATAAGAATGTTATAAAAGATATGCGTCATATATCTGATATATTGCAGATTAGATTACTTTTCCACTAATTAATTCCTTCTGTTCGGTTAGTTAGTATGCCTACTACAAGCGTCGCGTGCAGATCCTATTTTTCTGTGTGATCGAGCAAGTCAATTTTCGAAATTCCTAGAGCAGGAAGTACTCGATTACTTTTAAAACAGGAGACTGCGAAATAGCGTACGTTCCGAACTCATTTTTATCTTCACGTTTCGCTTAAAGATCCACACAGATTTCCACTCGATCGAGACAGACGATACGAAACAAGAAATGCAGGACTCCGACATCAGAAAATTGATCCAGATATCAAAATGGCATGACAGCGAGCTGGCGGTGCTACAAGTGAATGATGTGTCATGTTCATATCCTCAACGTTCAACTATCGACGAAAGAAACGCACGTATTAATCGGATAGTGTACGGGTTATTAAAGGAGAACCAACGTTACGTGTTCGATAAGATTCATAGCGTATTAGGAAATCCTGCTATATATCCTGCTCTAGAACTGACCACCATTAGGGGATTCTTGCAAACAATAGGCCAGCGAATTCGAACTACTAGTAGAGATATTGGCACGATGGCGATGTTACTAGACGCGCCATCTGGAACCGCGAAAACATGGTTGCTGATGTCTCTGCTGATAACAATGCACAGAAAGGATGTCGTGTTTCTGGTGACCAACGGAACTTGAGGCTCATCGCGGAATCGATACGGGGTATACGTGCTTATACATGCACGAAATATTTAATGGAACTTTTGCGTATGGAATTTTCTGAAGCGAGAAACTATTTTGTGAAAGATATTGCATGTTTGAGCATATTTCAAAAAATTATTAGGACAAAAATCAAATATTCATGTAAATTAATCATCCTTGATGAATACACCGTCGTTTCGCCTTGGTACGTGCTATGGGTGTATTGGATTGCTAAACAAAATGGTGCTTGCGTTCTGTATTGCGGCGATCGGTACGCGCTGAATTCGATGAACAGGTCCAGATTTCATAATGAAAGCAACTACACGATCGTAGAAGCATTGTCCGGTCCCAAATTTTTCGACATGGATCAATTACGAATTCAAGACGAGAATTACGAGAATAAGGTGAATCAATTTAAGGTCATCCTGGAAAGATCAAATGATGATTTGGACATGACCTTGGAGATCAAATACGAATTATACAGAATCTTTGAGGACTATTTCTCTGTGCACACGGATATGACTGCTACGTACCTGGCAGAAAGCACGAGGATTTATATAGACGTGCCTATAATATATGCGAGTATTACGAAAATAATAGTACCGGGTGCTATAAAAGTCCATATTATTCTGAGGATGAATACGATGCCGATTTGCGTGAAATTAGCATTAAATTGCTCAAACAGTACAATTTAAGGGAACAGTTTCTAGAATTTCTGCCACTGATCGAAGGCTATACGTATTATTACATAACACCTGAAGGAAATAGATATCTAGTTAAATATATTGGTAGAAGTGGTAAAGAGATCCTGGTAGAAGACGTAGAAGACGGGTTGAGAATGAATTTAGGCCTGAAGAAGATAACCTCGGATTACTGCGTGTCCGAGGAGTTCAATTGGCTGAAATATAATTGCGAAGGTGTGCCATACCAGTATCCACTTCGTTTAAGATTAAGAATGTATCACAGTCTACAAGGACACACGACTGAAGACAAGAATAAAATGGAACTGAACATCGATGTAAAAAGAAGCAACTGTGTTTACGTCGGCTTGTCGCATATTCGAAGGAAATTGCAGTTGGGACGTCTACACACGAACGACTTATTTAATATCAGAAGCCACTGTAATCCTGAGCCTTGTACACCGGTAGAAGAACCATCGCAACCCAAATCGTTATTAGTCAAATTGGCGATGTACCTGAGAAATGTTAGATGCTCCAGGTTAGAGGAGCTGGTGGAAGAACCCGCAGAGACTGAAAGATTGAGAAATGATATAAACGATTACTTAAGCAACGTGGGAGAAACCCCCCTTGACATAGAAGACGTTGCCTAACAAATTTAAACTTTTGCCTTAATCTGCACACATATGAAATATAACACACGCTGAAGAGCCAAATTGAATCTACGCTACGTTGATATATGAACAGCCATAAGTTTGTAAGGAACAATCCTACGATAATATTTGAAGGGTCAATACAAATAGCATAGCCTGCACTTTCACATCCCTAGATTTAATTTCTGCTTTATTTCGTGCTATAGGGATTATGGGTTCTGATTGTAAAATAATTACGACATGTTTTTACAATAATTCTGATTGTAAAAAATTATGTAGGATCGTTTTTGGGTGGATTGACTTAAGATAGTGTTGTTGGCTTCACCCTTGAGTTAATCCTTAGAGTGCTGTGGACGCATATATGCGTCCGGCGAAGGTCACCAGCAGGGACGATATATAACGCATATATGCGTTGTTCAATTTTTTCGGCCTTTCATGCAATAGTATAACATGTAACTTTATCCAAGACAATATACATATGTGTTTCTCAGCAACGGCAGTAAAAAAAGACAAATGATGGAACAAATAATGGACGCGAGGACCGGTTTATTCATTTGTATATCTATTCTGAATATCATTAGTAAAGTATTAACACTATAGCATACGTATACCAATATTAACAATATAATTTGTTCGGGATTATTACTTATTGCGTTTAGTTTTTGTTCCTTATTTTTATGTTAAATTATATTGTAAATTTTATTGATTCTAATAGATAATTGATGCTTGAAAATAACGATCTTTTATTATTTACCCTGCTGCAAAAGGATTACAATAATAACTTGTTAGTTGCGCCTTGAACGGTTAATCAACAAAGCTCACACGATCGAAAGGTATTCCTTAGTATTACAATATTTTCCGAATTTGACAGCCATATCGACCGCCTGGTGCCGTTAAAAGAAACTGGTTACGTGACACGTGGTAATAAGCAAGTATGAACAACGAGTGTCAGAGATTTAACACATTGAGCCCCGCGCCGACATTGCTGTCCTTTCCGTTCAGCCCGCAGCGAGCGAACACAACGGCGAGAGCTTGGCCGATATTTAAGACGGCTACAATAAACAAAGAGATTCCTATGCGTATTGAAAGAAGAATCGTTCACCAATTACAAAAAAAAGGAGACGTTCACAAAATCCGAAGAAATTGTTCGGGATGTTACAAGAAAAATTGAACGCTATACGGACGCAAGAGAGCCAGAAATTTGACTAAAAAAGTCATCACATTTTGTAATACATGCAAAAACAGAGGATATTTTTGTATAGAATGTTTCAATAGATTTCATTGAAGTTATCACATTTATTTTTTAGTTTTGATAGTGTCGGTCGATTGACCGACGCTATCCAAACGAATACTCCACTATCGGTCCCCAGGAATTGACGCGGGGCTCAATGTGTTAACGAGCGGCACTTTCCCCATGGGACTCATCCACTCGACCACCATGGGTGCGGGATTGAGATACGCTCGATCAGCGCGTTCCGGTGCTCTCCTTGCACGTGGAACTACCAATTGACTCGTGGTATGCAAGTCCCACTTGGCACCAATGGTCGGGGCGGGACCTTTCTAAATCCCAACCGTCTGTGAAGCACGGTAACCAAGCTATACGAAGCGTAGCTCACCCGCCAATGTCACAATGGCCACTCGCCTCCGATATAGACTCTAACCACTACTCTTGCGAGATCAACCCAAGCGACCGACGGGTGGACAGCTAAAAACCGGCGGGTCCAGGACTGAAGCTGATCACCTGCGTTACCGGTGAAGAGGGCCTTACCGTTCGAACCCTTCGTGAGAATATCCCGCTTACTTGTTGAGGCCGCTTGCAAACCTCGCCTTAGGTTGGGCAAAAAATTCCGTGGGGGCCCCGTCACCCAAATATGGGTGAGGCTCTTCTTGTTGAAGTTAAATAGGATTTTCAGCCGGTTTTTTAAAAGGAATTTAATGCAATAAGCACTGAATTATAAATATAGGATATACAACATAAAAATATGAGAAATATACACATTATACTATACCTTTTATTAATTTATATTTAGGATAAAATATTACATTATACCATGTCGTATGGTATTCGTTAAAACAGTCTAAATACATTTGAGGTGATTTTGGACAATTGGAACAATAGGTCGTAGTTCTTTTACATTTTTCGTAATTGTCTGTCAATATGTTTATGACTAGTAAAACTTTACCAAGACTGCCACTTTGTTCTATCGTTTGCATGCAAATGCAAGTTTGCTGATAGTAATTCAAAACGATTACAGGAAATAGAAAATTGTAAAGAGGGTCCATTGACCAACATCTAACGAGCAGTGCCTGTACTAGACCCATCCAAATCATCAGTCCGATAACGTTCTAGCGCTCCGATAGTAGGATTTGCGCCCCGCGAGAAACTCAACCGAATCGCGTTGGGCGACCAACGTGTTAATAGCTTCAAAGACTACGCCTATCTCTCCTACTATCTCACTCGCTCTTGCTATGACTTGCCGATGATCTTCGTCACAGTTTTGGGCCGACAGTGACAGATGATAAAGGTATTTTTCATTCTCAGATAGTGCCAAAAATGACATTTTTTTAACATCGTGCAATGAAGATGAACAGTTGTAAATACGGGCTGTGTACCGATCATTTGATCGCAATTCGTACCGTGTCTTCGGCCTGCGTCTACAGGAAAAGAAGAAAAAGGAAAAAGAGGAAAACCCGGACAAAATGCACTGACCGTGGATAAACGAAAACAAAGGGATAAAAGGGGAAGCGTGGCAATAACTGGGAATTTCTCGCAGTAATTCTGAAAAGAGAACTCAAATGAGAAAGCGATACACGAGTATAATTGTAACGCGTCTTCGCGACTCGTCATTTTGCACGCGTGCTTCTCAATTGGAACGAAAACGAAGGAAAATGTAATAACGAAAAACACTAAACAGGAATCGCAGTTACTTTAATCCTAAGTAATGGGCGTATGCATTATTTCAAAAATGCGCGGTTCTCGAGAGGTCGGACACGTTGAGATTTCTTATTCTGCGTTCGATTCTCATATCTTGTTTCGAAAAGTTATGTCGTTGGGTCGCGTACCGTTTTACCAAAGTATCAAGCAAGAAAAAGCCAGCAGCAACGGAAACAATGCAACACATCAAATGCAGCACAGAATCTATTAACCTAAAGATGTAAGTGTATGACACACGATAGAGAACAATAAAGAGTACTCTACATAAATTAACGGTGCTACGATATTTTGCAATTCTTCACTTATCATTCCCATTTAACATTTTCACGCATTAGAAATCAACTATTGTGGAATGATTGTGGAATGATTAATTAACTTAGGTATCACTTTACCGAAAAGAGAATCTTAAAAAAAAGATAATAAAATTACTTAGTATACTTCAAACGGTTATTAAATCGTATTCGCATAGTTATTAAATTTCAATACATAAATACAATTAAATTTTAATTAATTTTCATTAATTACACAGGGGAATATTCGGTATCGGAATAACAAAGTCTGCGTTGTACTAATTATGCTGATAGGAACGAAATAAAACTGCTCGTTATGGTATAAAAAATGTACAATGAAAAAAGTGCAAATAAACCGCAAACGGTGTAATGTAATATCATCAAATTTCGATTCTTCCGCTTTGCCTCGATACTCGCGTACGGTGGTTCATTCTGCAGTTTTCGTAAAGCCATTAAAAATCTTTCTATACCTTTATACCAGTCCACTGATCCTAAATCACAAGGAAACTCTTCCAAATCGACTTTGTTCATTCTAGTTTGAATTTCTTTGAGTTTATCCGCCTTGATAATCCACTCGGAGCGTGCGAAATACGACAGTAATCTATAATTTTTTGTTACGCTGAACAATATTCTTACAAGTCTGCAAAAATAAACGTAAGTTTTATAGGTCAATCTGTAATATATTAACAATTGAACTAATTTCTAATGTTGGTTTTTAAATAATTTCATTAATTCTATTAAAATGGAACTTAATACTTCTGTAATTCGTAGAAAAAAATTCAAAATACTTACACTGGTTTCTTTCCCCGTAGTAAACGGAATAAGTCGATAAATAAGCTTGGTAAAACATGACAAAGTGTATGAAGCAGAAGGAAAACGAGAATGTTGTTAGAACAAATGAAAAACGGGTACCAAACCGCTTTAACCGAAGGATTCTTACGTAGAATTTCTATACCCTGTGCACATCCTTCAAAGACTTTAAGTGGATTCCAATCGGAACTTCCATAATTGTATACTTGTGGTTCATTCGATTTCCTGTACAAAAAAGTAGATATATTAATTTTCATAATCCGTACGTCACGGTACATAAATTACACAGATAATTCATTTTACGACCTCTTTGTGCCATTTTGGCAGCAATGTGCTGTAAACTTTAATTTATTTCAGTACATACGATAAAAAAAAGATACATTACCTATTCACGACAAAGTCCCAAATCGCTGCCAAAAGGCCATTAATTGTCATGTCAACCGGAATCATGTCAATAGTAACGTGCTCATACCAATACAACACATGTAAGTAACCATTCATGCCTGCTGATATCAATACTACTGGACCATTTTTGTTTCCAATCCATGGAATTGGTTCCTTGTATGTCGATATAACTGTTGATTAAATAAATAATGCATTCGATACGAAAATTTACCTTATTATTCTATGACATTAAAAATATAGATATGATTAATGTTGAAATGTTAATCCATAAATAATAAAGAAGTGTAATGGTGAAAGGAATTATACCTTCGACTACCTCGAATAACCAACGGATTTCGAAGGAATTCGATGATTATGTCACAGATTACAATTAAATTAAAAGTAAGTATAAATAAATTGTAACTGTATGATTCGTGTTAAAAACAGCTCTTGTCGATATCTCTGGGTTTCTGGGTAATAACGCATTTCAATATTTGTTAGTAATAAGAGGTACGCATGAAAATAAATTCAGAATAATATGTTAACTCGCTTATCATACCTATTGAAGGCCGATAGACGATACAGGGTAACGAGGTTTTTCTAGCAAAATCGCGAACCAATTCTTCAGCGGTAGCTTTACTAAAGCTGTAAATGTTGATCCACTTGTCTACCATGCTTTGAACCACTTCCTTGGTAACTCCAGCTGCGTTCTCTTCGTCAGCACGTATCAAATCCTTGATCAGCTTCAAATCGGCCGGTGGCGGGTAAAATTTCTCCTCGATCGTTTGATTGTAATGATGAGAATAAGCAGTCGAAACATAAACGAATGCCATTAAATGACGGCATTCTCTCGCTAGTTCGAGCAGCTTTTGCGTGGCAATCACGTTTGTTCGTAAAATGCGAGACACTTTCGCCACAAAATACACCATCGATGCGTTATGAATTATTACATTCACGTTCTCTACGAGACGACGACGATCTTCTGGTGAGAAGCCTAAGTCCTCTTTCTCCAAGTCGCCGTAAATCACCTCGATCTTTTCCATAAAATTAGGGTTCATTTCGCGCAATTTATCAAATATCTGAAAATGACAAGTGAATTATTTCTTCCCGTAACGATATACTTGCGCAAATGGTTATTAAGCAGTTAAAATTTTAATCTTTGGTCGTTAGATATAAAATTATCAATGAGAAAAGCACGACTAAGTTTTTACTATAATGTATTAATTTCCTTTTCACTTTATTGTGGAATTATGGTACTTACGTCATTTTTAAGGAAATGGTTTAGCCGTTCTTCTACCGATATACCTTTCTTTTGCCTAATCATGATGTAAAGTTTGCTAATTTCTTTACACGTGCGTAAGATTTTCTCCACAGCAACGATGCCCAGAAAACCGGTGCATCCTGTAAGTAATACATGCTTGCCAGCATAAAACTGTCGTATTTGACCATTGCAGTTGTTCGCTGAACTTCTCTCGTCGTTTGGATGTGGAGTCCTGTTCGCGTCCTTCATTTTAGCACTTTTTTCCCCGATTATTCTATATCTATTTGTTTATAATACTTATTCGCACTCTTTTAATTTTTTCTCAATTTTATCATTCCAATTTCATCAAAATTATGTTAATGAAGATATAATGTTCTCTGATATGCCTTTAAGTGTAAAAAGGCATCGCAGTTCGAATCATGGATCTTTTATAGACAATGCCTTACGAATATAGTACTTTGAAATGATAATTACGATGTTAAAGAATTCAGCGAATACAATGCCGTCAAATTTGCAATGTTGATGCTGTCATAATATATTATCTATGTATAGAAATGCAATATATCGTTGCAGCTGTTTAGAAAATTAAGAATGAATTAATCGTTATATACCGTGTTGGATAATGGTTTACACAGTACACGACAAAATGATAGCACACTATAATTTTACAGGGGTGGGTTAGTACTGCGCAAAGCTGTTGTAGTAAAGATATTAGACAAAAATTACTGTCTTCAGAATATTTTCGGAAATATTGGAAAAATCGTTATATTTTATTTGCTTATTTCATGAACCTAAGATGGTAAGCAGTTTTTGCTTAACATTTTGTCGCAGCCATTTTCCACAAATAAATAAGCACAATTGGAAGAAATAAATGTAAAGTGTAGTGAATATTTCTCCGTATTATTGAGAATTGGACACATGTGAAAACATATGTAACATATGCATATATTTATTGGTTTCAAGAAACACTGAAAACTAAAGGGTGTTCATATTGTATACATACTATATATCTTTTGTCGCATACTATATTCATTTCGATATTTTATAGTCGTAAAAGTTTTTATATTAATTTTATTCATCAAAGATAATAATAATGTTTTCTAGTAACATAATTTACGTTTGAGTTATTTAATACAGAACTCTCAGTGTTAATAGAATAATTATTTAAATTGAATCACGTTCGCGTTTTAATATACTATTAAAAAATCTGTGTGGTACTACAGAAGGTAATATTACCATTTACTATTTTAATTGGACTATGAACCATATAATTATAATTGAATAATAATGGTAACTGAATATTACGCTTATGAATAACTGATCTGCAAAGTAATTCGTATTTACATTTTATACAATAGTTAAAAAAATAGAATCTTTCTATGAACAAGTTGATCGTATAAAGTAATGCATTATTTCGCATACATTTGCTGTAAAATTGCTATAAACACAGTATTAGTACTTTACATTTATTTCGGTTCGTCCATAGCAAAAATTATTCAATTCCATAGCATGGTATATTAACATATATATTAACGTGTTATTTCTTGTTGTACGTCTACGTATTCCTCAATTGTAGAACTATTTTTCCCGTGCAAGGCAACATGCTTTAGGATATCTTTCTTTTTCCTGAAAACTTTGTCGCATTGTGCGCAACAATGATTTGCTATTATTCATTTTAGTATGCTTAAATACATCATTCTTGCAGGAAAATTTTTTACTGTACGTCATACGCAAGCCGTTTCTTTCTAGTGTGAATCTTCCAATGTATATTTGACGTCCCTATTTGTGTGAAACTCTTATTACAATACGAACATTAATAAGATTGGAGTTCTGAATGAAGCTTCATATGCTGATTGAGGCTGCGTCAATGTTTGTATACAGTTTTACATATTTTACAAACACAAGGACGTTCTTCAGTGCGTATTCTTTCGTATAGAAGTTCGAGGCACGATATATCGAGTTCGTAAATTAAACTCTTAAAAATCGGAAATACAAAACGTATAAATATTAGTCACTATCTGAAATATTTATAGCCTTTCTGTGTCCGTAACTGCACTACCTTTTTCTTTTTTTACCTGCATATATTATGAGCAGGTAAATTAAGATATTAAAGAATCGAGTAAGACCTTTACCTGTAATGGAACCTCTAAAAATGGCGTTCCCTGTATTATAGAATATTACGGAATATTTCGACACTGGATAGAACTTATCTTCGTATGGCCCTAACTGTGGTCTATGGCCCTCGAGTGCTCGTATTTCTGTCAATTCGTTTGTTTCGGCAGCGAAAACACGTTTGCTTCGATGTTTGCCCGATTTTACTTCCTAGATATATTCTGGCCCCGACTATACATCTTTTGTAATAAACTAATCTCCACAGTATCGATGCATGTTTGGCTTGGATGAAGAATCAATGGATTTTTTATGATACATCAAAGAATTTTTACTGGCTAATTTTTTCCCACAAATATTCCAATCAATACTTATTCCGTTGGTGGGCACAATGGGCCAGGAGCCTACCAAAATTGGCCAAAAGTCAAAATTTTCTTCTATCTCAGTGTCATTCTCTGTCTGAGAGCTACGATTGGTTCTGTAGTGGTGGATTCTGACTTTGGTGCACGATCGAAAATCACGATGGTGCTGAAATTACCAATAATCCGTCGAAATTGGCAGGCCTCCATCGGTCAAGACCACTCACCTCACCTTCACGATGGTGCCCTTGGCACCCAGTGGATCGTCCCCTTGCACCCCGATGCTTGCCACTGGTTGCGGAACCAACGACTGGATAATCATATTCAGCTCGACCTGAAGTGACCCAACAGCAATTAGAGTACCTCCTCCGGACGGACCCTTTACAGCTGGCAATAGACTCCATTTGCCAATCAAACAGTATCTCTACATGTATCATGATAGGTTACAGTAGCCGCTTTAAAGGCTACAGGTTGTGACACCCGGAAGTATGACATGTAATAACGACCAAACACGTGAGGTTTGATGAGAGCAAAATAGATCACGAATTATTTACAATGTCGTCATTTTGTATTTGAAGGCATTTAATACCGGATACCAGAAGCAATTCTATACCTAATTTTAACGAAATTGGGCAACGATTTTGGGATTTGACTCACAATAAGCCTGCAGGGGTCCTTATAGAGTATTTTGAACTCGGACGACACCTTGATCCTCAGCTGAAACAACGACGAATTAGTGTGAAGCAAGAAGAATCGCTATAATTAAACACCTCAACGGAATCTAAGATCGCACTGCAATCTGTTCGTAAGTACGGTCTTATAGACTGGTCGCAGACGTCTTAAAAATCGTTAAACAGTTGGTATATGCACTTGATACAATTCATATAAATGACAGCAATGTCATGTTTTGATTAAACATATTCTGTCCATTTTTATAAAATTCATATTTCGAATTTAGAATCTGCTTAGGCGTATAATCTGAATCTCCAAAATCATCTCTATGCAAACATGAAAAGTTTTCAAATTTTAATCCGCTATATTGGATCCATGATTAAGATTTCAAAAATTTTGCTATTAGATTTAGAATTAGCGACCCAAAGAATGGGATACAACCATCGTTTATACAAATCTCTCATTCCCTGATTTGATTTTTGATTTTAATTCGCCATATTGCATTTGATAACACGAATTTTATGATTTTGACCCTAAATTCGGAATCAGCGACCTCGAAAACGGGACATAACCACCAAAATTTACAAAAATCCCCTCACTTCTTGATTTTTGACTAGTTTTGGTGTGCTCCTGGCCCACTGTGCACCAGCTACTCCTAGTCTCATTTAGTTCGTAATAAATATATAATTTAGAATAAAATAACATCTCTTATTCTTTATATTTGCCAATCAAACAGTATCCCTACGTGTGTATGTAGGAATGGAACGTGTGCGACCTTGAAAGAATCTTGGGACATAGAACGAACTGACCGTGTGCAAGAGGATCGATTGTAAGGGATATTTTTGACAGAATCGAGTGCGAGAAGCGAGCGAAAGTTTACGAACGCGTTTTGAGTGTTTGAGGTACCTGGCCCACCGAGATTTGTTTTCTTTTTTTTTATATTTATATTTATTGAATCAGCTATCAGAAATACATATTCTATGGGCTGATGTGGTGTGCACGAACTTTAACGCGAGGTTCAATCCATAACGTGATGAGGGCTTCCCCAATAAACAGTCCTCCTAAGCCTCATCTGAGATCAATGGGCCATTTTCTCTTCAGTCTTCTGTTTCCTCGTTCCTTGAGAAGTGGTTGAAGAAGTGGGTTTACATGTTCATCCAATCTGGAGAGATATCCTCCACTTCTTCCCCGAATAGTGTCGGTGACAAATGGGATACCAAGATCATTGTGAATTATTTCATTGCAAACATACCAGGGGGCATTAGCAATTGCACGGAGCATTTTTGATGCCCACCGAGATTGCGTGGAAATGCGTAATCGAGGATGGAAGCCTGAGTATAAAAGCAGACAACGAATAAAGCTACAATAAGGGTATTTTAAGTGCGTGTGAATCAGTCTAAAGTCAGTTATAAGTCGTTGAAGTCAAGTGCAGGGGTCAATTGTAAGAAAGTTGTTAGAGTCACTTATCAAACTATTTATTAATAATATTAATTATTACAAGGATTCTCTCTACATTTCTAGATTATTGTTCATTGCACATTCTCACTCGGCAAAGGGACATTCACGCACCACATGGTCGGACACACACTCATTTGTTCTTCGCGCTTCTTTTGTTTTCCAGTTCTACCATCCATCCACATTCACTCGTCACCACGCATCACCTCCCATTCATACTAACTTAAAAGCTAAACATCCCCACAAAGGCTTATTTTGTTCTATTATAAATTCGCCATGTTATTCTAATCGATCCCTGCCAACACGATCCTAAACGTATGTATTGTAGGTTACTATTTCGGGAAAGAAATACCGATTCGGGATTTCTTATTTTAGAGAGACAAATTATAAACCGGTCAATGATCTATGCGTGACATTTTTCTAGAAGCAAATCGAAACCGATACTGTTATAAACGGCTATTTTTGATAGCAAAGCTAAGTTGCACGGTCTCTACGGAGAGGTGAAACGTAGGTCAACGAAATCGTAATCGTCACGAGGGGCGAATATGGAAAGTGACGAACCTTTATGGAAACAAATCGCTATTAGGCTGAATCATATCGGCCAATTAGAGATTGGAAAAAGCACGCCATTGAACTTTGCGAAAAGCATAAAAGCAGATCCCTTGACGACACAGGCAGAATCCTGACTGAAGAAGCGTTGAAGAGTCCTCGTAGAAAAAGATTGTGACCGGTACTGGCGTGAGTCGTTCGGTATTGGAGAGAGTTGAATTAGATCGTATTTCCGTGTGTTATAGTTACGTTATTTTAGTGTTCTTTTCTTGCGTTAAATTAGTTTTCCGAGTTTAGTGTTTGTATTATTCCGTTCATATTGTCCTATCCGTTTTCGTTGTCTCAAATCGTTCTCGCAGACCCGTTATTCCTTCGATTAAGAAAGGAACATATCGTGGTATCGCAGGATAATAAGCTTGGGTTTGGCTCGAGCATGTTATCTGGAGTGCGTGCGGAAGGACGAATGATCGTGCGCTAGGATCGTGTGGACAGGATGTTTATGGATGTATCAGTTGTAATGAGTAGATAAGGATTGTCCCACCTTAACGTCAGGCGATGACAACGGTGTATATAAAATCGGGTTCGACTCGAGTGTTTGGCACGGAAAGAACAAATGATAGCTGCAAATTCTTTTGTAGGAATGTCTGTAGAATGATTGAGAGAGAAAGCGTGTGTATAGAACGAGATATATCTGGCTTTAAATAGGCGCGAGGCATATAGGTGGTGTATAATCGAAAATAGAGGATTGCGTGTTTAAGTTGAGAAGATTCTAGTGTGATATGTTAATTAAATAAACCCGTTTTATTATTAAAAAAGAAATTCTTTTGTCAATTTTTCGCGTAACATCCGCTGAGTGCAAGGCTGTAAGGAGTGCGTGTGAAAAGCGTGATTGGGAAAAAGAGCATGGGTATGAAAGAAGATAGAGTGTATGATTTTAAATAAGGATGCATAGGCGTGAAGCGGACAGTTCTTGTGTAGAGTTTTTAGGAACAGTTCTTGGGAAGAGTGATTGGAAGAGAGTTGTACTTTAGTTGAAACAGCCGAGTTGTAATTGTGTTGTTAAGCTGTAGTTGTAGTTGATATATGTATATTCGTAGGCTTAATCGTCACCACATATTGTATTATTATTTTATTACTAATAAATAGTTAGTATTATTTAACCACCACCCATATCTCTACAATATAAATATTTAATCCCTGTTGTAATTGTTCCTGAAGATAGCATTATTCTACAGTATTGTTTCCATTATTATGACGATTAAGATGTATATTCATATTTCCCTTACGATTGACAGCTGCTCCACATATGGGACAAACGTGTTTATTTAATCTAAGGGACAATTATATGGTGTCTTAGAAAATGTGGGATATTTTTAGGGTTCGTGAGTGAGTGCATGGGAACACTTGGGACTTCTTCGAAAATCAAGGATAATACACAGAGACCTCGGTTTCGTGCCAACGTTTAGAGTGATATTTGGAGTGATTGTGGAAGGACAAATAACTGCGCGCAGGGATTAGTATGGACGTGATATTTATGCCTGTATCGAGTGCGAGAAACGAGGGAAAGTTTAGGAATTTGAGTGTTTGAAGTACCTGGCCCACCGAGGATGAGGTCGTGTTGAAAATGAGTAATCGAGAAAGGAAGCCTGTGTATGAAAGAAGAGAGACTGTAGCGAGCCAGTGCAGAGTGTAGAGTGTGTGAAGAGTTAAAGTTTATAGTCAGAGCGTCAGAGTCAGTGTGAGTGTGCAGTGTGCAGAGTGCAGTGTGTGAGGAGTTAGAGTTTATGGTCGGAGCGTCAGAGTCAGTGTCAGAGTCAAAGTACGTAGAGTAGGCAGAATGTTTAGCATTAACGTTGTGTTAGAGTCACAGAATTAGACTAGCCAAGTAACAGTACCAAGTAATAATTATATTTTGACACGTTAAGTGTCAGGCCGGTTCCCAGAGACCGTCGCTAGACTTTCCGTTAGTGCCCGTCCGGTCCTCAGGGAATGGTCCAAACTAGGTCCAAAAGGTGCTAACTTTTGGTGTTAAATTCTTCGCCATCTTTGGACCTAACGTTTGGGAATTCCTGTTATAACAATTGGTACAGTATCTCCGAGTTTTATGAGCACTTCGGCCGCCTCCGGTGGGCCCACTTGACGGCCAAGTCTCGGTCTGAACGGAACGACAAGCAAAACGGACTGAGCACTTAACCCTGTGCAGTCGAGAAGTGAGCTTCAGTCACCATTTCATAAAATTTGCAAGATCGATATTAATTAATATACTAAATTTAATGTAATGTAACAGTGTGCGAAGTATCGAAGTCAAGTAATTCTACAATTCTCCATTTACTGCTCAAAAAAAGTGTCGTCAGTCTTTTGGTAGAGAATTTTTGATTTTTCACTCTTCTCTAACCGAAAAATGGTCGAATGCAAAGAGCTAACACGTTGAGTGCTACGTCAGTCCCTGGGAACAAGTAGAAAAGTAGACTTTTCGTTTGGACGGCATGGATTCTAGGGACTAACAACGCCTTTTCGTCTGGTCGACATCGGTGACGAGACTGGCAATGTTAAAAGTTAAATTATTAATGACAATTAATATATTGTAAAAACTAAATTACCTCTGCTGAAGTAAATCTTTAACATTTCCGTGACTTTTTCTGACTAATCGTCTCTTCGTGATTGTCTTTTTGTCTTTCTGGCATTCCCCACCCCATTATCATCTGTTTATAATGTGTACACAGTGCTGGACAAAAGTATTGTCACAGCATGGTTGTGTGGTACAAGTGCTTATAACTACTAAACAAATTGATTTGAAGGAAAAACTTTTTGACATATTCATTTATTATCTATTCTAGTTTACTACATAGTAAAAGCAGTAATATAAATACATTGATTCACGAAACAATAACAAAAATACATTTATTGAACGTTTTATGGGTGGACAAAAGTATTGACATACGATGATAAATGTAGCATACTCGCATTTGCTTGAAAAATTTCTGATCATCATTTTAAAATTTAGTTTAATAAGATTTACTCCGATTGTCATGTTTAACAACAATCATTCTTAAATTTCCGAAAGTAAGAAAAAGTAATAATGTCAAGAAAAGCGAAAGAAACGACAACTGAAGAAAGAGAAATAATACTACCCACCGTTCCACAATCATTCCACAATCCACAATAATCCGTGAAAATCTTAAATAGGAATGGCAGGTGAAGAATTGCAAAATATCGTAGCACCGTTAATTTATGTATAGTACTCTTTATTGTTCTCTATCGTGTGTCATACACTTACATCTTTAGGTTAATAGATTCTGTGCTGCATTTAATGTGTTGCATTGTTTCCGTTGCTGCTGGCTTTTTCTTGCTTAATATTTTGGTAAAACGGTATGCGACCCAACGACATAACTTTTCGAAACAAGATATGAGAATCGAACGCAGAATAAGAAATCTCAACGTATCCGACCTCTCGAGAACCGCGCATTTTTGAAATAGTGCATACGCCCATTACTTAGGATTAAAGTAACTGCGATTCCTGTTGAGTGTCTTTCGTTATTACATTTTCCTTCGTTTTCGTACTAATTGGGAAGCACGCGTGCAAAATGACGAGTCGCGAAGACGCGTTACAATTATACTCGTGTATAGCTTTCTCATTTGAGTTCTCTTTTCACAATTACAGCAAGAAATTCCCAGCTATTGCCACACTTCCCCTTTTATCCCTTTGTTTTCGTTTATCCACGGTCAGTGCATTTTGTCCGGGTTCTCCTCTTTGTCCTTTTTCTTCTTTTCCTGTAGACGCAGGCCGAAGACACGGTACGAATTGCGATCAAATGATCGGTACACAGCCCGTATTTACAACTGTTCATCTTCATTGCACGATGTTAAAAAAATGTCATTTTTGGCACTATCTGAGAATGAAAAATACCTTTATCATCTGTCACTGTCGGCCCAAAACTGTGACGAAGATCATCGGCAAGTCATAGCAAGAGCGAGTGAGATAGTAGGAGAGATAGGCGTAGTCTTTGAAGCTATTAACACGTTGGTCGCCCAACGCGATTCGGTTGAGTTTCTCGCGGGGCGCAAATCCTACTATCGGAGCGCTAGAACGTTATCGGACTGATGATTTGGATGGGTCTAGTACAGGCACTGCTCGTTAGATGTTGGTCAATGGACCCTCTTTACAATTTTCTATTTCTTGTAATCGTTTTGAATTACAGGAATTTGAACCCATAATCCATATACTAAGAAATAAAGCAGAAATTAAATCTAGGGATGTGAAAGTGCAGGCTATGCTATTTGTATTGACCCTACAAATATTATCGTAGGATTGTTCCTTACAAACTTATGGCTGTTCATATAACAACGTAGCGTAGATTCAATTTGGCTCTTCAGCGTGTGTTATATTTCATATGTGTGCAGATTAAGGCAAAAGTTTAAATTTGTTAGGCAACGTCTTCTATGTCAAGGGGGGTTTCTCCCACGTTGCTTAAGTAATCGTTTATATCATTTCTCAATCTTTCAGTCTCTGCGGGTTCTTCCACCAGCTCCTCTAACCTGGAGCAACTAACATTTCTCAGGTACATCGCCAATTTGACTAATAACGATTTGGGTTGCGATGGTTCTTCTACCGGTGTACAAAGCTCAGAATTACAATGGCTTCTGATATTAAATAAGTCGTTCGTGTGTAGACGTCCCAACTGCGATTCCCTTCGAATATGCGACAAGCCGACGTAAACACAGTTGCTTCTTTTTACATCGATATTCAGTTCCACTTTATTCTTGTCTTCAGTCGTGTGACCTTGTAGACTGTGATACGTTCTTAATCTTAAACGAAGTGGATATTGGTATGGCACACCTTCGCAATTATCTTTCAGCCAATTGAACTCCTCGGACACGCAATAATCCGAGGTTATCTTCTCCAGGCCTAAATTCATACTCAACCCGTTTTCTACGTCTTCTACTAGGATCTCTTTACCACTTCTACCAATATATTTAACTAGACATCTATTTCCTTCAGGTGTTATGTAATAATACGTATAGCCTTCGATCAGTGGCAGAAATTCTAGAAACTGTTCCCTTAAATTGTGCTGTTTGAGCAATTCAATGCTAATTTCACGCATATCGTCATCGTATTCGTCCTCCGAATAATATGGACTTTTATAGCACCCGGTACTATTATTTTCGTAATACTCGCATATATCATAGGCACGTCTATATAAATCCTCGTGTTTCTCTGCCAGGTACGTAGCAGTCATATCCGTGTTCACAGAGAAATAGTCCTCAAAGATTCTGTATAATTCGTTTTTGATCTCCAAGGTCATGTCCAAATCATCATTTGATCTTTCCAGGATGACCTTAAATTGATTCACCTTATTCTCGTAATTCTCGTCTTGAATTCGTAATTGATCCATGTCGAAAAATTTGGGACCGGACAATGCTTCTACGATCGTGTAGTTGCTTTCATTATGAAATCTGGACCTGTTCATCGAATTCAGCGCGTACCGATCGCCGCAATACAGAACGCAAGCACCATTTTGTTTAGCAATCCAATACACCCATAGCACGTACCAAGGCGAAACGACGGTGTATTCATCAAGGATGATTAATTTACATGAATATTTGATTTTTGTCCTAATAATTTTTTGAAATATGCTCAAACATGCAATATCTTCCACAAAATAGTTTTTCGCTTCAGAAAATTCCATACACAAAAGTTCCATTAAATATTTCATGCATGTATAAGCACGTATACCCCGTATCGATTCCGCGATGAGCCTCAAGTTCCGTTGGTACACCAGAAACACGACATCGTTTCTGTGCATTGTTATCAGCAGAGACATTAGCAACCATGTTTTCCCGGTTCCAGATGGCGCGTCTAGTAACATCGCCATCGTGCCAATATCTCTACTAGTAGTTCGAAGTCGCTGGCCTATTGTTTGCAAGAATCCCCCGATGGTGGTCAGTTCTAGAGCAGGATATATAGCAGGATTACCTAATACGCTATGAATCTTATCGAACACGTAACGTTGTTTCTCCTTTAATAACCCGTACACTATCCGATTAATACGTGCGTTTCTGTCGTCGATAGTTGAACATTGAGGATATGAACGTGACACATCATTCACTTGTAGCACCGCCAGCTCGCTGTCATGCCATTTTGATATCTGGATCAATTTTCTGATGCCCGAGTCCTCCATTTCTTGCTTCGTATCGTCTCTCTCGATCGAGTGGAAATCTGTGAATCTTTAAGCGAAACGTGAAGATAAAAATGAGTTCGAAATGTACGCTATTTCGCAGTCTCCTGTTTTAAAAATAATCGAGTACTTCCTGCTCTAGGAATTTCGAAAATTGACTTACACGATCACACAGAAAAATAGGATCTACACGCGATGCTTGTAGCAGGCATACTAACTAACCGAACAGAAGGAAATAATTAGTGGAAAAGTAATCTAATCTGCAATATATCAGATACATGACGCATATCCTTTATAACAGTCTTATACTATTATAGAGTACAAAGTCCAAGGTACTGTCGCAAAATAATGAGTAAGCGAATCGAGCAATAAACATGAATGCAACTCAGACTCGAGAAAAATTCAAAAAAAGTCATAATTAATGCAGTATCAGTATTTGAAAGCAAGGTCAGTGATCAAAAACCGTATCAGACCGAATAATAAAAAGAAACAAGAAAAAGATAAGTGAAGATAGCGAAGATATTGATAACACGAAAGAAGTTGGAGCACCATCAATTTTCTTATCAGAATAATTCGTTTTTAATTAATAATTAGTTATCATTTAGTCTTTATTACATTGTTCTGTACATACTGCATTTATTAGCTGGTTCGTAGAGACCATCGTTAGGCAATGCTTTTGCAAAGTGCAGGCCAAGGCCCCCGACAAGGCCTTGCATAGTACAGTTACCGATTGATCAGGCATTTGCTAGCGTAATGATGTGTAAATAAGTGATGGATATGAAAGATGATGACGAGATGTTTTACGTTTGCAATTAATAAACAGGGCTGATGAACTCAGCGGCATTGCAATGCCAGGTCAAGCCACGGCGGCATAACAGCAAGCTCTACATTGCCTCCTTTTCTCAAAAATCAGTTTAATATTCTGACTTCCAAGTAGGAAGTGTACCAGATATTAAGCTGATAAGAACAGATAACTTTGGTGATCGGACGAGAACCAGTGTTTTCTACGTGGTATGGTCGTTGACAAAAGCCAGTATATTGCTTGTACTTCAAAATAGATTTAGTATACCATAAGAACTGTCATATAGTTATTCGTTATGTGACAGCAATAAACTGGTAACTCGTGATGCGAATACAAAGAGAAGGTACACAAAGAGAAATCTTCATAAGTACAATGATCGTCGCAGAATTATTACTGTTAGTTATCACAAAATATATATAATAATGTAGAGAAGTTTCATCGATGTTGTTCGTTTTTTGGCTAGAGAAAACTCTTCGTTGAATTTCTAGAAAGACATTGTCGAGGTTCAAGGACGGCAGACAGATGGAGTTGTTCATACGCTAGGCTTGGGCGTCGGGATAAGTGTTCGACTGCGATGATTATCCGCACTTGATGACGAAGCCACGGAGAGGGGAAATCCCCTATAAGACTGCAAGAGATGCACTTTTGGGCATTCGCTCATTAACCGAGAACGAAATACAATATAACACTTATTGTACAAGAAACATCCGTTTATTTTAATCACCTACAAGAAAAGAGGAAAAAAAACGTTTGGAGATATTTGAAAAAAAATGGGAAGCGGATATACATATATCCAAAATATGTCTACATTTATTGTGTAATAGTTTCAAAAGAGATGAGCATTGCTAAATATAAAAAAAGATGCAGTTACTAGGATAGTGTGTAAGAAACACCTCAGAAAATCGTACGGTATACCCCCACCTGGTATTTTGATCGCGGGTCACTACGCCTGCGCAGTCCTTCACCGACCGTGGCCTCCCAGACAGCCGGACCCCTTCAGCACTGCGTCATACGCAAGGGGTCACGGGGATTGGTCCTAAATCCGAACCCTGTGAGATGCTGCAATTCATCACCCTCACGGTGGTATCGTACTAGCCAGTGAATCAATTGACCAGCCCGACAAATAGTTCCCTATCACCGTCATCAAATAAGCGAGGATCCTATGATATACAAAGGCCTCTCTAATGGCAGCCCAAAGTAAAAAGTTGAACGCGCTGAATATGTCCAAGAGGCTGGTTTATTACCGTGTGTCACGTGACTGGTAACTTCTACATAACACAAAATTAAACAAAATTCGCAAAACAAAAAGAATACTAAACCTTTCTCCCAGTATGAAGAACCAGGAAAATATTGCAAGAGGCGTAAAAATAGACACCTTAACTCTTTCGACAAAGAAAACTCGAAGATTACAAACCCGAACGTAAACAGCGCGAATCCAAAATAATAGAAATCCAAAATAAGAATCAAGGAATCCAAAATAAACAGCTGACAAAAATAATAGAAAACCTAACACCGTTGACAACATTTCCGGCCAACTCAGTAAGGAAAGTGAAAGAAGAGGCATAGTCGAGGAGACCAACGTGTTACTTGCCACCAGGAAGGAAATCTCAACACATGGATAAAGGTGTCGCCCAAGCGCAAATTGGACGGTCACCACTCAATCCCAGACCTTGCCAGAACCTCTCATGAAGGAACGGTTGGAAAACCCGGACTAGTTGGTAAACAAACCCAGCAGTACAGCTCTGTCACGGGACAAACTCCGGACAATGACAAAATAATAATACGAAAGTTAAAGGTGCTGATCGCTTTCAGAATCCGTCAAGGAGGAATCAATTTGAAAGTTCCATGACAGATTTTCGTACAAACGAAGATAACTTGTTCGTAGCTTAACCCTCGTGAAACAATAACTGGGTCTCTACAGACACTGATTTTGTTGACTCGAATTTTTAAGTTTTGACCCTGGATTCGGAATTAGCGACCCCAAGAACGTGACATATTCAATATTTACAAAAATCTCCTCACTTTTTCAATTTTGGCCAGTTTTGGTAGGCTCCTGACCCACTGTACGTTAACCCTCGCGAAATGGTAACGGGGTCTCTAGAGACCCTGCTTCCTTACCTACTGTAACGAAACTGCGTGTTTAGTGCTGACGCTTGGCTGGAAATTTGCGCGTGGCGAAGGAGCGGCAACGTCTGTAGTCTCTGTTACGCAAAAAATTGATAAAAGAATTTTTTTTTGATAATAATAAAACAGATTTATTTAATTAACATATCACACTAGATTCTTCTCAACTCTAACACGCAATCCTCTATTCTCGACTACACACCACCTATATGCCTCGCGCCTATTTAAAGCCAGATCTATCTCGTTCTATACACACGCTTTCTCTCTCAATCATTCTGTAGACATTCCTACAAAAGGATTTGCCGCTATCATTTGTTCTTTCCGTGCCAAACACTCGAGTCGAACCCGATCTTATATACACCGTTGTCATCGCCTGACGTTAAGGTGGGACAATCCTTATCTACTCATTACAGGCCCTACTCCTATCGCTGTAACATAAACAGCTGACTGAGTGGGAGGATCCAACGTCTCCAGGTAGCAGTATTCAGTAGGACAGCGAAAAGAATAAATCGGCCACATATGTCTTCATTTCGAGAATTATTTTATGAATTATCATAATATGAAGCACATTATCTTAGCCACAGAAGCTACGGGCACAAAGAAGTCCAGGTGTTATATATGCTAAGTAACGGTAACAAATATAGTATGAAATGTGCGAAATGTTCACGATTACATGTAAAGAAATTGTAATAAAACATAATAATGTCGTATGTACCCAGTACACATAAATAACGGATATGTTTATAAAATTTTACATTTTTTAAACATACTCTTCTCCTCCCCATATTATAAATATTATTAGAGAACATGTTGCAGTCCTTGAGGAACTTCAAAAAATTAATTTGGATACTGTAACGTTATCCAACTTTTTCCTGATAGCAATATGACAAATTTAAAACGCATTGAAATTCTGTTGCCATCGCTAGTGTCGTGGGAAAGCATTAGAAAAACTGATAGACTATAATGCAAACGGTGTCAGCGTGTCGGACACGTCGCAACAAATTGTAACCTAGCATATAGCTGTGTAAAGTGCAATATCCAACGCAATCCATGAGAACTCTCTACATTTGTTAAAGACTCGGATGGAATCGAAATAAAGCTATTGTGCAAATTGTAAAAGTCTCGGTCACCTTGTCTCTGATAGAAGATGCCCCAAAGAGAAGAACCAAAACAAAAAAATTAACGAAAAGAAGAACTAGCTACAATTAGAGAAAGAAAAAAAAATTGTATCTATAAACAACTATATTGAATGTCACATATACTTCAATGACATAATATCAAAAAACAAAACAGTTCAGCTAATATAGACTCAAATTCAAATCCAAAAGCCATTTAAGAAATTGCCCCTGCAAATAATCCAAATCACTCAGCCTATATTATTAGAGGAAATGAAAGTAGTACTTAAACCTCTTTAAAATCAGCATATGCCTACATACGAAGGACAAAATTCTGCAAAAATTGAAATAATTCCCAAAACGATAGACCTTGACCTCCTGACGTAAATAAAGAAAAGAAAATGACTCTAGGATATCTCGAGAGCTGAAAAATACTTCTCCTAGTTTGTTGGGTTTCCAAAGTTAGGGCTTTATTTGCACAAGTTGCTTTAATCGCGAAGTTCCCTAGTGCCATGCTCGGACTAGACTAAGGAATTCAATAGGCCCGGAAAGTGCTTTGAGGTGTCAATAAGGCATCCTGATTGGTTAATGATCTCGTTCGCTCGTTAACCAATCCGGTGACATTTCTGCTCTCTATTTTGCGCGCTTCTCCTAGTGCCGAAGTGCACTCGGGAAAATGGCAACGCCGGGGGGTCTACTGCGGGCCCGCGTTGTATCACGTGGCGGCATCACGTCCCTTGCCGCCATTCCTCACAGGCATGAGCCAAAAATTTATGATATTCACATGAGCTGTTGAAGTCAAAATTAACTAAACCTGGAGGCTGCTTTCTACTCTAATAAAGGTGTAATACTTTCGCCGAAGCGAAGGGCGACTTTCTCACAAACAGCTATGAATGAACGCGTTCCATAAATCCTCTTGACCATTCGCATGTCAAATGATATTACTTGTACGTTCCCATGCCCACTACAATCAGAAACGCGACAATCAACGAACAATCTGCAAAAATACGAAAAATAAAAAATCTTAATATCAAACGGGTTTACGTAAATTCAATAGGGCCACTCTTCTGGATTGCCTAAACAATCAAAAACCAGATATAATGTCATTTTCAGAAAACGAACTGAACCATAAGCATAGCATAAAATTAAAAATTATAATATCATACGTGTCGATAGACCGAATGCCAAACAATCAGTGGGAACAGTTTTCGTAGCAACAAAAGATACCAAGTTTCGTTCCATAATATTAGACAGCTACACAAGTAATACACTTTGAATGCACATCAATAGAAATAAATATCGAAAATAACGATAATTTCATTGTATCAGTTCACACAAAAGTTTCAGGCTGAAACGTAACAACGACGCTTCGTTGTACATTTTCACCCGCTATACGAGCACCACAATGATCAGGCTGACTGGCTTATAACCGTGTATCACGCGACTAGTAACCTTTTGGTGACACCACTCTGTCGGAACGTACGGCTGCAAAATCGGCAAACAGTGAAATTTACTAGTCTTCCGTCAACGACCATACCACTCAGAACGCACTGGTTCTCGTCCGATCACCAAAGTTAAACTGGGTTAGGCGCGGATAGTACTTAGATGGGGGTGACCGCTTGGGAACTCCGCGTGTTGTTGGCATCATTCTCTTTTTTGCAGTTTTTTCCTCCGTCTTCGCCAGTTTCTCTTATTCAATTCCTGGACCAGATCTACGTGCACCTGTCAAATAACGATGTTTTATTGACATTGTAGCCAACATTTTTCGCACAACTTTATAACAGAAGCTACGACCTAGACAGTTTGTCTATATCGTTACGCGTCAGAGACGATGATTATTATTGACAGAATGAAACGACAATATGAGTCGCAGCCTACCTTTCGTTCGGCCTGCCGTCCACCTACATCCATCGTTGTTGAAATGTAACAACGGCGCCTCGTTAGTCATCCTCACTCGCTATATCAGCACCACAATGATCAGACTGGCAGACCTTTTGGTGACGCCACACTTTCGGCATGAAGTTATATGCTATATATGTAAGGATAGATTTAATTGACATACAGGAATCAGAGATGTTATTTAATTCTAAAATATAATTTATTATATATGAGCTAAAGGAAACTAAAAGTAAAGTACCACTGAAAGGTTAAACTAATAATTGATTTATGATTATTCGACCGATCGACCGCCACTCTCTCGTTCTTCTTTCGATTTTTGTTCTAATACTGAGCGTTGACTCTGACACTCACAGACACTGACTATCTGCTAACACACTGCAGGTACACTGCCTCGCCTGAGCCCTTGCAATCTTATTTATACCTAACAGTGTCTTTTCTTTCATATGCAGACTTTCTTTCTGGAACCCTCATTTTCTACGCGATCTGACTCTCCGGGTGTGTCAGGTACTTCAAAAACTCAGCCGCATTTAACCAATGCTCCTTCAGTTCGTTACTGGCATTCGATACAGGCAGAGATGTTCTGTCCATACAGTCCTTGCACGATGTTATTTTTTTCTCTGCATGCATTCCAAATATCGACCTGGTGTTCAAACTGAACGCGAGGCCGTTGTTTATTCTTCATCTTCGAGGAAGGTCCAATCATTCCCATGTATTTACTCTGAAATCCTAAAAATTTACTTTCATCTGTAAAGACAGTCTTTCCAAAAATCAATATCATTGTTCAAATAGTCTTTTACGAAATGTGATCTTCTGTTTCTACGTATCTCTCTTACAAGAAGTTTATTCCAAGCTGTACAACCTTGAAAATTTTGTTTTCTTAACACTCTTTTTATTGTTTCTGGATTTACACTTTTTCCTAAATATATTTCGTTAGACTTTGTTAATGAGTTTAGGGTCACCAATTCTCGGATTATCTTCATTTTTTCGCACTATCCACCTTTCATCTTGCGCATTCAAATTCTTGTTTGAAGCTTTTCTTGACTTATTACTTATCCTATTTTCGTTTTCATATCGTTTCACAATATACTGGACAGTACTGATATTTCTGTTAATAATCTTCTCAATTTTGCGATAACTTTTACCATCTTCAAAATTTCTTCCAACAGTTAATCGTTCTTCTGAGAGTTTGCTTTATCTTTATTACTTTTCTATTTTAATTTTGGTTCCTGACTTTAAGATGCGAGTTTAGTGCTTGCTAACGAGCTAAACAATATAATCTTTCATATGTTTCACGATTTTCCTTTGTTTTCAGGGGTTTCCTGCAAAAAATAATGGAAATATTAGTAGTGTACGATTTTGGCTGTGCGGCGTTTTTCGGACTAAATTTTTATATTGCTACATAATAGATACAGATACATTTTCATTATATACCCACCAAATTCGTTTATCCAAATTATCCCTAAACTTTTTTATGAGACGAAACATTTTCTAATATGTGTTGTACAATTTTGGCTGTGACTCAGTATATGTTTATTTCAGGTCTGCTTTGGGTGGATTGGCTCAAAATTGAAGCGAAATTTTAATATTATTTTTCGTTTAGGTTCAAAAAAATTTATTTAGCGTCATTACAAACGCGAAAATTATTGTATATATTACTGCTCATATTTTCCATCTTCTTCAGTGCCTTATGATATATGAGCACTATGAATTTAATCATGAGACCAATAGCTACTGCGCCATGCGTCATGCTCGACAAAAAAATGATTAAAACACTTAATAGACGATCGTTTAAAAACTCTAAAAAATGTCGAATTGCCCATAAATCCAGTCTATCAGCCGTGCAATAGACTAAAGTCGAAGCAGATGGTCATATGTATAAGAAAGCAATGATTAATTAACGAAAAATACGTATCCTTATATGTATGAAAAATTACGTTCCAAAACTTTAAACGCGTTTTTCTCGAAACTATATGTCTAAAAACGATATGCAAGATATCTAATCGATCAATTGTTACGAAATTTTGCATATATCTTTATTATAATATTTATTGACGTTCGATTTTTTTAATATTATTAACAATCTCAAAAGTTATTAACAAAAAACCACGAAATTTTACGTAAAAATTCGATAGATTAGAAATAAATAGCTGCCATTTTGTTAATTTTCAAAAAAATTTGAATATTTGAACGTCAATGCCTAGAGAATATATTATAGTTTTAAGTCCTTTTTGATATTTTTATGTCAGTAACCCCATTTGGCTGGAACCCTGCACATCAAAAGGCCACACTGAAAAAAATTAATTCAGAATGATGTCGTAACAAAGCTAAATAAGGGCATATTTTTAAAAATTTAATATTGTTTTATATAACTTATAGTATGTTGAAACAAGTCACAAAAGCTTATATTAATCAAGCAATGCTTTTTGAAAGTATCACTAATTTTTGAGCACGTCAAACTCTCTTGTCCCCTTAACTGAGCACGTGCTTCATCATAAATTTTAGGTTATTTATTCAACACCACGTTCCTGAGCTCATAGTCAATGTTAGGGGTAGGAAAAATAAGCGACTTGTGAAATTAGTAAATATACATATATATTAATATACACATATTAATATTAAAATAACAGAATACAAAATATAATATAAATAAACAGGTAAAGATTATATATTTCGGCCTCGTATTTCATCGAATCTTTACATGATGAAATCAGAACGCAAAATCAAAACACAATGAGCGGTTCGTAGAACGGCAATTCTCCCGCAAAAAAGGAACTTTGCACTCACCCCATTGGATCGTAGGGCTCGTACGGCTAGTTTCTTTTCTTATATATTTTCGTCCTTATTTTTCACGTATTCGTTTGTTAACAAAATGAAGTTGTTAATATAACCTTCATTTACGAAATTTTGTTTTCTAAAATTTGTTTTCGATTTTTAATTGCTCAATATGTACATATGTAACACATGTGCGTAGCGATACAGTAGAGACACCTAGCGTCGACGAGCAGACTTCATTCTTTCTCGCAAGTGAAAATGAACGCTTTAGGGTATATGACGGCAACTACTTCATGCTAAAGTTATCGCTTCTCGGCTTGTATAAGCTAAGATCAAAGTGTAGTATCTGTTCTTATCAGCTTAATATCTGGTATACTCCTAATTTGGGAGTCAGAATATTAAACTGATTTTTGAAAAAAAGGAGGCAATGTAGAGCTTGCTCTTATGCCGCCGCTGGTTGACTCGGCATTGCAGTGCCGTCGGGATCAGCCTCGTTAGTTTCCACGACATCAGTGTTCTGACACCTCCTTTCCCAGTGCTATTCTAGTCAAGAGTGTCTACGAATGTGTACGATGCAGTGCGATGCGCGAGTGCAGTGCCGTAGCGTGATCCTCATTCAGTGTCGCGCGTGTGCCCTCGCGAGTGACTCCACGAGGTAACAGGGACACAAAGGCCCGCTCCGTATCGTAGAGTCCCGCGGTTTGCCCATTCCCCTCGAGCGTCCGGGTACGCTCCTGCGTAATCGGACCATCGGCATCCGCACCCCTGCTCCCTCGCGCCCGTCGCGTCGTGTCGGTGCTCCCGTGTAAACACCCGGATAGACTTAGGCCTTGACTTTGTTTTCTTTCCACGTGTTCTGGAACGTTCTAGAAACCGGCGAGCACGTGTTCGTTGCTAGCCGGTTTAACGGCTCTCGCACCGACTCTGCTCGCAGACTCCCTAATCGTTATTTTCCTAACAGTTTTTGTACATATATTTTCTCTAGCAGTTTTCAACGTTTTCTATTGGATTTTAGTGTTAACTAACTAACAGAAAATTAACTCGCCTCTAACTCTGCCGTACCTACCACTATCAGGGGATTCGACCAGCAGCGTCACCACTGTTGCTATTGTTGCCGTGGCAAAGGAAGAGCCACAGGAGACGCCAAGTATCATAACGGCGCCAGCTGGGATAGCTACACTGATGTCCAGATCGACGAAGAGAGACGCAGGTGACGGAAGGCTGCACACTCCGCCGCTGCAGTCGAGCCGGCCCAATTATCACCAGCCGCGAAAGCACGCTCTAATTCAACCAGAGAATCCAGGGCCGTGGTGGCAAGGTCTTCGCCACCACCGTTCGAAAAGAGCCTCGGTCCTCCGCCCATCAGGAGGACCAGACAGGAGCGCATGGCCAGCGGAGGGTCGTTGAGGGGGGAGCCCGTCATCCACTCTCTCAGCAGTCGCCTCCCAGCCAAAGGATAGAGGTATTAAAGGTGAAACCACCGTCGAGGTGTTCTATCCCAAAAAGCAGGACTTTCCGGTGCTCAATGAAGGACGCAGAGGAAGACTCCGCGGACTGGCAGATACGCGTCTGGACCAGGAAGATGCACCTCTCGCGAACAGCTGCGAACCATTGCCGCTATAGACTCACCTGATCTCGTCACCAGCGGAGAAGCTCCAGCCTCCGCTCCTTACCTCCAGGCCGCCAACCTCGGTTAACCAGTTAACCTCCCTGACTCCACTTATCCTCTCACTCGTCAAGGTGTTCGGGACCTTAGCAGAGTTAACACGCGGGGTCTTTGTTTCTAATCTCATTCCCTTCCTAAACGTTTTCTGTTAACCGACCGTTTTCGAATAATAGTGCCGAAAGTGTCTGTAGCTGTGAAATCGTGTTGCGTAATAGACTTTTTTGGCTTCTATTTCCGAAATTAGGCTTTTTAATTAGGTTTATTCTATATATCAGCGTAGAGAGAATTCTTCCCTTAACGGGATTGGATATTTTTTTTCGGTTTCGAGCGTGCGTTTTCGAGAAATAGTGCCGGAAGTGTCAGTGGCTCTCAGATCGTGCTGCGCAATTGACTTTTTGGTTTCTATTTTTTGAATTAGGCTTTTTGAATCAGATTCTTCCAAATATTCGCGTAGAGTGATTCTTTGCTTAACGGGATTGGATATTTCTTTTCGGTTTCGAGCGTGCGTTTTCGAGAAATAGTGCCGGAAATGTCAGTGGCTATCAGATCGTGCTGCGCAATATAATTTTTTGGCTTCTAGTTTTTGAATTAGGCTTTTTGAATCGGATTCTTTCACATATTCGCGTAGAGTGATTCTTCCCTTAACAGGATTGGATATTTTTTTGGGGATTCGAGCGTGCGTTTTCGAGAAATAGTGCCGGAAATGTCAGTGGCTGTCAGTTCGTGCTGCGTAATAGAATTTTTTGGCTTCTACTTTCTATATTAGGCTTTTTGATTCGGATATTTTTATATGTCAGGGTAGCGTGAATTCTTTCTTAACGGAAATGCTTATTTTTTTCGTTTTCTACCGTGCCTGCAGCACGCAATGGAATGTAAGTCTTTGTATTAACACAACAAAGTTATGTTACTTAATGTTGTATTCTTACTTGATGTACTAATCTGTATATCAAGTCACGAGGTTTAGTTAAAGTTAAGCAATATCTATGAGAAGAATACAGAACAGCAAATATATTCTGTTCAGAGGAATTTTTCAAGAATAAACGTAAGTTTAAACTTGATATAGTGACTCACATTATGTGACTGTCGGGTAAGTTTTTAAATTAAATGCATTTCAACGTAAGATTGAATTAACAATACCTATAACTAAAATCTTAACTACATTGCCAACACAGCTATTGTCTATTTGCAAGCATCTGGAAGATAATGCAGAAAGAAGAGAAGAGAATAAATGATTTCACATCTCAATAGATTGTCAAGGAAGTGAAGGGGAAGGCTTATCAAAATGAATCTGTAGTCTTCAAAGCTCCGGAGAAGAGGTATTTCAAGTGCAACTCCACTAGACATCTTGCACATACATGTTGAAGAACCAATAAAGGTAACAAAGAAATTAAAGGTTTCAATGTTGAAAGATTAAGATAAAAATCAGAAAATTTCTAGGATTAAGAAGAAAGGACAAGAATTCAGAAGTGTACTCTTCATGTGGGACATGTAAGAAGTTTAATTATTCAAAAAAATCATTTGGATTGTTATTTTAAAAGCATATTGAAAAGAAAAGGAGATCAAGTAGAAAAGAAGAAAGTGTGCTTCTTGACAGAGAGTAATGGACAAAACAATGGATTTTGGACTCGAGAATAATCAGCCATATGGTGAACAACTTAGAATAGGAAGAAATAGGAACAGAAATTGGATCAGCAAAGAGAAACATTTTCATGGAAACTATAGAAAAAGGCAAAGTTGAGTTAGATAGCTATATATTTGAGAATCTTCTATATGTTTCATACCTGAGACAGAATTTAATGTCAATACATTTGATAACTCAAAAGGATGGTAAGATAATGTTCTCGAAACATAATGTAATAATTTATATGAAGAAAGGAAAAATATTTGTAGAGGAGCTGTGTATTATTGTACTTTATGGTGTGGACGAATCGAAAGAAAAAGTACAGACTAGAGCATTACTAGAAGAGAGGAACAAGAAGCGGGTAGTGGTATAGAAAATTAGGCCATCCATCTATGGAGAACATGAAAGAGTTGCCCAAGAAAGCATTGAGAATGAAATGAACGAAAAGAGTACTAAAGGCAAGAATTGGAGAATGCAGGATACTTTTTTTATGCAAAGCAATTGAGTACAGCATTTGGAAAGACAAGATCACGGCCAAAGGGGAGCTTGAAATTATACATTCTTATATATGTGGGCCTATAAAGTCAGAGACATGGAACAAGAATAGGTACGCGATGACAGTCTTAAATTTTACCAATTTTGTGATGATGTATCTAATGGAATCATGTATTAAAGTATTACAGAAATTGTTTAAGTATGTTGCAGCAGCAGAAGCAAAATGGAATAACACGCAGACCTAGATGCGATATTGGAAGCAGAATAAAAGTTCTGCAAAAGCAATAAATACAACTGCATATGAAAAGTAGGCAGGAGAAAGATCTCACATATGAATCACGCGTTTTTGGAGAAACTAATAATCTTCTAAATCTGACAATGATAAAGTAATTTCGTTTGCAGATTTATTTTAAGGAAATTAAACTCTGCAAGAAGTACTCAATGAATATTACATATTAAGTTTTGTTTTGTACAGTGTAATTAAATAAATGATACAGCATAATCTTTGTACCAAAAGTTTGGTTCATTTCAATATTAGAATTACTAACGTTGTTACATACATTACATTACATACATTATACATACTTATATCTTTTATGCATTTGACATCTTTGGTAAGTCTGGATAAATTAATTCCTTTTTATTTAATTAATTAGGAATAATTATTGCACAGAGGGTGAACTGATACCGAAGATAATATAGATTTTTCATTAATTATTATCTTTTATAAAAGTAGTTTCCGAATTACATGTATACATTACAAAGACTAATTTGCAAACAGTTTATAAGTTATTATATTATATTACATACATTATACATACTTATATCTTTTATGCATTTGACATCTTTGGTAAGTCTGGATAAATTAATTCCTTTTTATTTAATTAATTAGGAATAATTATTGCACAGAGGGTGAACTGATACCGAAGATAATATAGATTTTTCATTAATTATTATCTTTTATAAAAGTAGTTTCCGAATTACATGTATACATTACAAAGACTAATTTGCAAACAGTTTATAAGTTATTACACAGATTATTAGTAACAAATTAAGATTAATAATAACAAATTGTTCATGAAGGAAGTTTATAATAAAAATGAAAAAATTAATAAATTATTGGCTAACATTTGAACATATAACATGTGCTTGTGCTAAAATGTACTTATAATTTGCAAAAAGGTTATAAGTAATTATACTCATTGTTAATAACAAATTAATATCGTCAATAACAAATTGTCCATAGCGTAAATTTATAATAAAAGTAAAAGATTTAATAAGTCATTGGTTGTCACTTGAAAAATATCATACCAATATATAAATGAACCTATAATTTGCAAAAATGTAAAAATTATTGCACTTATTTTTAATAACAAATTGCTCACAACGTAAGTTTATAATACAAGTGGAGAAATTACTAAATTATAGGCTATTACTAGTATATATAACGTATTTACGTGAAAATGTATCTATAATTAGCAAAAAGTTAATAAGTTACTACATTTATTGTTAAGAACAAATATTTTTCAACTTATATTAACGATAAAAGTGAAAAAATTAATAAATTATTGCCTACTACTTAAACAAACTACGTATTTGTGTTAGAATATATTCAGAAATTAATAAATTAATAAATTTATTGTTAAAAACAAATTAAAATTGTCGATAACAAATAGTTTGCAACGTATATTAGCGATAAAAGTTAAGAAAGTTAATAAATTATTAGTTATTACAGCGGAAAAGTAACTTTTAAAGGAATCGGTAAAGTTCGGAAATTTTCGCCGATCTTCGCCCGGCCGCCGCTATATAAGGGGCCCGCGTGCAGGCTCGAGCCAGTTGTCGCTTCGACTTCGGAGGGTCCGCGTCAATATTTTTCTTTTAGGTACTAATTATTTTTTGTTTCAGCTTTTAATTATCTTTCTTCTTTCAGATTCTATTTCTTTTATTCTAGATTTTATTGTTTGTGCATTCAAATATTTTGTACAATATTCGAATGCTTCGTCGTTGGTTTATGTGTATATCATCGTTGGCTTGACCAATGGCTATTCAATGGCCATTGTCTACTCTCTTGAATAATTTAATAATAATTCCTTCTTTCAGGTACTAATTATTTTTTCTTTCAGGTTTTAATTATCTTTCTTCTTTCAGATATTATTTCTTTCATTCTAGTTTTCATTGTTTGTGCATTCGAGTATTTCGTACAATATTCGAATGCTTCGTCGTTGGTTTATTTGTATTGTATATCATCGTTGGCTAGATCAATGGCTATTCAGTGGCCATTGTCCACTCTCTTGAATGATTTAACAATAATTTCTTCTTGCAGATTTTATTTTTTTCATTCTATGTGTCTTTGTTTCAGCATTCGAGTATTTCGTATAATATTCGAATGCTTCGTCGTTGGTTTACTTATGTCTCATCGTTGGCTAAATCTTTCCTTTCACAAATTTTACGACTTCCGTTCGATTTGTTTTCGTTAGAGCGTTCGAGTATTTCGTATAATACTCGAGCGCTTCCTCGTTGGTATGTTTATATCTCACCGTTGGAATGTTTCTGTCTCGTAGTTATGTTGCTCAGGTCTCGTCGTTGGCTTGCTCGTTCCATTTGGTTATTATCCTTGATGGTTTCCTCGTACTAATCCCTTTCCTTTCAGCTACATATTAACAACAATATACTCTGTTGTAGCTTTTAGGTTTCTCAAGATTCTGTTTGCGACACATCAATGAACGATGCGTGCGTTTACTTTTAAGTAATCATAAGATAGATCCATAGACTAAGTATCATGTGCGCGCTATCTGTACAAAGGTAAGCTACCTAACTTGGAGCGAAATTTATAAATTCTCTATCATTTTCTTATCCCCCTCGTTTAGCAAATAGAACATAATTGTTCTCGCGATAATCGCGATCGTTCGTAAGTACCGACTAGCCTACGCGACGTGCTCTCGTGTACTCGATAAGTACATGCTTCGTAAGTCATCCTCACGACTCGTCTCCGACACTCATTTCCAGTCACTGTCAATCTCGTCATGCATCGGGTTCCAGGGTGACCCCCTCGGATCAGTGCGTCTTCTGACCTCGACGAGGCGGTCCGCTGCCTAAGTCGTACGCGACTGGGGCTCGGGCACATGCTGGCTGACGGACTAGTACCATCTACGGTTAGACCACAGGGATGATTAAGTTCTACCCCGTGTGGCTGGGATGCGAAGTGTCTGTCTTGGCCGGCAACCGCCCAGCAGGGCCCTCGCGTTGACACTAGAAGTTTCATTGGTTCAGGGACTATCCTTGGTCCACGTGTAAGTCTTGGCGAGTGCGACAGTGACTGGAATTGAGCTAGGCCCGATCGGGAGGGTGCCGAGGTATGAAGTTATCTCTGTACACGGGAGTACATCGCCTAGGCTAGTCGGTCTTTCGAATAATCGCGAACTCGTTCGGGCGCGTCGCGATTTTCTATTAGCTCGCGTGTTTGATATTTCATTCCCTATTTTTATGGGAACTTGAAAATATCTTAGCGTTGCGACAGTAGAGTTTCAGTATACCGAACCGAAACCCCTTTTGTAAGACACGAAATATAATAAAGTGTCAGTAGAGTCATTTTAACTTAATTCGCTCCAAGTTAGATTAGGGTACCTTTGATACAGGTAGCGCCAGCAGGCTGCGCCACTAGGGCGCATGTCGGGTCTCGATGCGTAGCCACCTCCACGTGGTGAGACCTGGTAATTGGTATCGTTTTCCAAAGAATAATTTTTGGGAATCGATACCAAGCTAAGAGCTGCGCACAAAGTTTAGGATATTTCCTACCTCTTGTAAATTTTCAATGTTCCCTTTGGAATTTGAAAATAGAGAGTGGGCAATATCTGTTTAAATGATATTTAAATGAAGAGGGATTAAGGTAAGTAAGGGGAGGAATTGCAAGTAAGGGAAGGTAAGTACAAGGTAAGTATGAGGTAAGTAAAATTATTAAAATGTACTGCAAAGTAGAAAAAGTATTGTCTAGAGAATTGTTGGAGATGATGTAAAATCATGGACGATCGAGAATTGATATACTGGAGGACCGGGGTTCGATTCCCGTCCATAGTTTTGATAATTCTTTTAAATATATTTTTTGTTTTGTTTTTATTTTTCGCCTATAAAAACATTGTAAATACACAATTATAAATAAAGTTTCTTAATAAAAAAATTTATTCTTTACGCTTCCTTATGCTAGTTTATATTTATTACAAAATAATAATATTATGTAAGAAAAATACTTTTCTATAGCAATCTTGTTTACTACAGGAAATACAAAACCTATCGCTCATGTAAGTATTAATTATTAAATTAAACATCCTATAAGAATGTTGCCTATAATTCCAACTTTGCTGTGCAGCTATAAATTTTCATGAATTAATTACAAAAACTTGGCAATTTATTAATTTTCTACTGTCGAATTGATTTCTAGTATCCAGTTCGAATACAAATTTTACCGCCTGCGATCAGCGCCATCTATGTTTTTGGAATAGTTTCTCAAATAGTTTACTAACTCTGATTACGTGCACCTAATATATTTTAAGTTATTTTAATAAATAAAATCATAAAGTTTTCTACATTCTTTAATAAATTCAGCCGAAACAGCGGTTTTAATTAGACAATCAGCATTCATTTCTTTACCTGGCAGACGACAAATATGCAAAGGTACGACTTTACAATGCAATTATAAAATTTCATAAATTAAACACAGAAATTGAGCGATTTGTTAATTTTTCTCCGAGTGAACAGGAGGGTGCATGGAAAATGAGACAAAATTGCAAACAAATATTGGAAGCATTGTTGTGCCCATGCAGGTGTGTCTGCATCACGAAAAGAATGTAAGTATTTGTATTAACATAACCCTTAATTGTAATTAAATAGTGCAAGTTACGAACCATTGTTCTTCCACCTTTCATCAGTAGTAGATAGCAGAACCCAGTTGTGAGAAGACAATATTCTGTTGAAGTAAACCAGCACATGCAACAATAGAAAAATATTGGACTCATGGAATATCATCAAGGTAGATGCCAAGAATTATATCTTATAGCGAGAAAAAATTGAAGCAGCAATAGAAATATGTAAAGTATGATACGTCTATTGGATTCTAGGTCGGTTAACCATATGACATACAAGATAGAAATCTCTGATGGTCAAATAAAGATTCACAAAATGGTGATGGTTTGGGCAGACAGAAAGGAATACAATTAATTTAGGTGATGGCCTCTTATAGGAACAAGATATGGAGAATACAGTGAGATTGAAAGGTATGTTGTATTCCTGATCTAAATGAATATTAATGTCAGTGGTCAAAGTCAATAATCATCGCTAATATGTTAAGTTCGAATAAAAGAAGTGAGAAGAGGAAACACATGATGCAGAATAAAGAAACAAGATAGGGGCAGCATATGTATCAACAAAGAAGGATGTCAGGTATGGACATTCAAATATAACAATCATTGGGGAAATAGAGAATGGACACTTGGTAATAGTTATAAAAGTTAAAGATAAATTGAATATAGAGTGTAATTGTTACGTTAAGGCATAAATGTGTAGAAACATCTATAGGACCCTGGAAACTATAAAAGCAGCAGGGAAAAAAGGGGGGGGGGGGGAACAAAAAATTT
>NW_016909433.1:89851-123268 GCF_001483705.2 Eufriesea mexicana
TTATGCACTCATTATAAAGACAATGTTCTTGCGAATCTTCTCATATCACTTTTGTTCACATTTTGATTCTAGTTTCGGAGAGTATTAAATATGTTCGCGGAAGATCGTGATGGTCGTCGTTACGAAATCATAGACGCCATAAAGCAAAAATTAATAACTAACAATTTAGAGTTAAATTCTTTACGAAAGTTAAATAGGAATGTAGCCTGAAATTCCAGCTTTGCGAAAAAATTATAAAAGTTCACAAATTGTTCACGGAAATTGAGTAATTAATAATTCTTCTCTGCCGGGGCCATTCCATCCTACTCTATCCCCACCCTGTCCTTGCCTACCACGTGACAAGCTCATAGACGACCTCCTTGCCTATTCTGTATTCCTATCACTTTCGTGCTTTTTGAGCCCAAATCATAGATGGCGCTGATCGAAACTGCCGATTTAAAAACCACGTGACCCGTTAGGCGGGAGAAACAAAACAATAAAAGGACATAAATAAGTATAACACAATTTTCATCCTTTTTCTCACTCTCTTAATAGCCCGTCGTACATGAAGTCACAGATGAAAATTCGTGATTTTATTCTTGGTAAAAAGAAAATGAAACTGCGATGGTTATATGTTTAGATACTTCTTATTCACTTTGAAAATTTTACATATACACGTTAATTGTTAACGACAAAATAAACAATGACATATAGACATTAGAATCTGAGTAGATTCACCGTTAAGAGGAAAAGATGTTTCGTAATACACATCACGTAATAATTATCATTACAATGACCATATATATAAGTACAATATTTAGAAATATATGATAAATGATTCTATTCAAATGCATGAGTTATCCTAATAATTCTTAACATTTCTTGTCGTGCATTTCCTCGGCTTTCTCCTGTGCTAAACCTAATAAGGAATTTTTTATTCCCTATTCATTTTCCTTTATATCCTTATCATCTTCAACACCATCTATTTTATAATTTTGTAACTTTCTTCGGTTCCTTTTTTGTATCTCTCAATGTATTTTTTATCCTTTCCTTCATTGCTCTGAAAATATAAATATAAGAGACAGTCAATAAAAATTCCTACTTTCTATAACATAGTTATAATATAAACAATAAACTAACTCTTTCTCTTTCTTTACAACTTCTAATTCTTCTCGAGCTTTTACTTCATCGTCGCTTTCTCAATAGCTACTGCGATCTTCCGTCCTTCTTTTATTTGTAAGTCCAGGTGGTTCAACAGTTTGTTGCGAGCTAATTTTGGATCAGTTAAACGGTCATGAGCTGATTTGCTCTTACCACTAATCTCTTTATTTAATTTCGCAGATTCTTCTTCATCTTCCTCTGCTGCTTCACCAAATGATAAAAGATTGAAATCTCTGTAACAAAATTTTTCATTGCAAAGAATAATACTATCAGGGCCAAATTCTGCAAACATATGTGATTTTTACTTTACTGCTACTTTTTTCGTTTTTGAACTGTCCTTTACCTTTTCACTTTCCTGTACTATTATTCTTGGAACATTATCAGAAAATGGGTTGTACAATATTATAGTTTTTATCAAACTTGGAGGATAAAGTGGTCTATCAGTCTACAAAAAAGAGGAAATATTATATTTATATTATATCAATTCTTGATACATTTTCTTATAAACATTAAATTTACCACATCTACAAGTGCTTCTTCAAGTTCAAGCATGTCATATATAGTTTCTTCAGTAACATAACCAAAAGTTGAACGTTTATTCTGCATATCTAATTGAGAACCAAGAGTAAAGAAGAATTCGGAATCACTGTTATCTTCTCCAGCATTAGCCATAGCAATTAAACAGCGACCACAGGAACGTAATCTAAAACGAACGGAAAAAGAGTATTCAATTCAGTTAGAGAAAATTCCACTCTACACTGATGTATAGAACAAACCTAATCAAAAAGCCCAATTTCGAAGATAGATGTCAAAAATGTCTATAACGCGTACGATTTCACGGCTACTGACATATTCGGCACTATTTTTCGAAAACGCATACTCAAAACTGAAAAAAAAATATTCAATATCATTAAAGAAAATTCCACTCTACACTGATATATAGCACAAACCTAATCAAGAAGACCAATTACAGAAATAGAAAAGAAATTGCATTATTACGCAGCACGATTTCACAGCCACTAACACATTCGGCACTCTTGTTCGAAAACGCACTTTCGAAGCCGAAAAAAAATATCCAATCCCATGACAGAAAATTCCACTCTACACTAATATATAAAACAAACTTAATCAAAAAGCCTAATTTCGGAAATAGAAGCCAAAAAATTCTATTGCGCAGTACGATTTCACGGCCACTGACACATTCCGCACTATTTTTCGAAAATGGAAGCTCGAAACCGAAAAAAAATATTCAATCCCGTTAAGGAAAAAATCACTCTACGCGAATCACTGGAAACATCCGATTCAAAAAGCCTAATTCAAAAGATAGAAGCCAAAAAAGTAAATTGCGTCGTACGATCTGACAGTCACTGACACATTCGGCACTATTTTAGAAAAACACACGCTCGAAACCGAAAAAGAATATCCAATCCCGTTACAGAAAATTCCACTCTACACTAATATATAAAACAAACCTAATCAAAAGGCCTAATTTCGGAAATAGAAGCTAAAAAAGTCTATTGCGCAGTACGATTTCACGGCCACTGACACATTCGGCACTATTTTAGAAAAACACACGCTCGAAACCGAAAAAGAATATCCAATCCCGTTACAGAAAATTCCACTCTACACTAATATATAAAACAAACCTAATCAAAAGGCCTAATTTCGGAAATAGAAGCCAAAAAAGTAAATTGCGTCGTACGATCTGACAGCCACTGACACATTCGGCACTATTTTAAAAACACGCACGCTCAAAACCGAAAAAAAATATCCAATCCCGTTAAGGGAAGAGTCACTCTACGCGAATCAGTGGAAACATCCGATTCAAAAAGCCTAATTCAAAAGATATAAGGCAAAAAAGTAAATTGCGTCACACAATCTGTCAGCCACTGACACATTCGGCACTATTTTAGAAAAACGCACACTCGAAACCGGAAAAAAATATCCAATCCCGTTAAGGAAAGAATCACTCTACGCGAATATGTGAAAGAATCCGGTTCAAAAAGCCTAATTCAAAAGATAGAAGCCAAAAAAGTAAATTGCGTCGTACGCTCTGATAGCCGCTGACACATTCGACACTATTTTAGGAAAACGCACAATCGAAACCGAAAAAAAATATCCAATCCCGTTAAGGAAAGAATCACTCTATGCGAATCAGTGGAAACATCCGATTCAAAAAGCCTAATTCAAAAGATAGAGGCCAAAAAAGTAAATTGCGCGGCACGATCTGAGATCCACTGACACTTTCGGCACTATTTCTCGAAAACGCACGCTCGGAACCGAAAAAAAATATCCAATCCCGTTAAGGAAAGAATCACTCTACGCGAATCAGTGGAAAAATCCGATTCAAAAAGCCTAATTCAAAAGATAGAGGCCAAAAAAGTAAATTGCGCGGCACGATCTGAGATCCACTGACACTTTCGGCACTATTTCTCGAAAACGCACGCTCGGAACCGAAAAAAAATATCCGATTCCGTTAAGGGAAAAATTACTCTACGCTGTTATGCCGAGAAAATCTAACCGAGAAGCCTAATTTCAGAAATATAGGCGAATAAAGTATTCTGTGTAGAACGATTTCACAGGCACCTGCTTTTCTGTTACTTTGGTACATATATGCACCTTCAATTGTAATATAATTGCCCTACTGGTTCGAGAGCAGCCTATTCTATGCAGTAGTTATGAAATATTCTAATCTAAAATTAAAATTTAGAATGTAAAAGAGATAATACATAACTATGTTGCAATGGAATGTCAAGATCGAAGAAAAATTGAAATAACTATTAAAAAGCTGTCTATTCAGAGTAATGTTGATCAAATATTCCAACGAACTGTCGAAATCTAGAATCTTCTATAGCCGATAATAACGGACAATGCGGTAGTATCATAGGATACGGCACTCACGCCACTTTATTTCCCACGTGTATCGTTATACGATTTACACTATGTAACATAACTTTTTTTCACATGTAGTATATTACCACCGTAGAAATGTTCACAGTTAGTAATCCTGAACTTCATAAAGTAATTAAGACGTCAATCAGCGATATCACTACTTCACGAAACGTTCTGAGATTTAATGTTTTATTTTGACGCGGGAGAATATTGCACGATGTTACTGTTATGCCCGCTTGCCGCCAACTGGAAGTTGGCTGCAGCCGGATGTGCTAGGTATTTTTGTAGCGGGAAAATGTTGCATCTTTGAAATAGCTATGTGATAAAGTATCGATGTAAAATATCAAACGATGCCTCTTATATTTAATAACGTCAATGATGCAAATATAGATATATTTCTGTTGCGAAAAATTCCAAATTTCTATAATTAATTTATGAACTGAAATTATTAGCTATTCCATTATACTAATGGAAAGACAAACCATTACTATCTTCGGCAATGGTTCAAGCACTCTATGCAATAATCACCAATAATGAATTAAATAACAATGAATTCATATCCAGACTTATATTAGAAGGCTCGCTGAGGCTGTGTCTTCACGATGCAATTACAAAAGTTGTTGAATTAATTATAGACGAACATTAAGTCACAGATGAAAGCGAGTGATTTTGCTCTTGGTAAAAAGAAAATGAAACTACGATGGTTATATATTTATGTACCTTTTATTCACTTTGGAAGTTTCACATATACACGTTAATTATTAACAACATAATTCTTCGTTTCTTTTTTTATATCTCTCAATTTATTTTTTATCCTTTCCTTCATTACTTGGAAAATATAAATATAAGACAGTCAATGAAAAATTCTACCTTCTATAACATAGTTATAATGTAAACAATAAACTAACTCTTTCTCTTTATTTATAACTTCTAATTCTTCTTAAGTTTTTACTTCATCATCACTTTCCCAATCGCTATTACAGACTTTTTTCCTTTTCTTATTTGGAGGTCCAGGTGGTTCAACAGCTGGTTGTGAGCTTTATTTTGGATCAGTTAAATGATCATGATCTGATTTGCCCTTACCACTAAACTTTTTATTTAATATCACAGATTCTTCATCATCTTCCTCTGCTTCTTTACCAAATGATAAAAGATTGAAGTCTCTGTAACAAAATTTTTCATTACAAAGAATAATACTATCAGGCCTAAATTCTGCAAACATATATGATTTTTACTTTACCACTGCTGTTTTAGTTTTTGAACTGTCCTTTACTTCTGCACTTTTCTGTACTATTATTCTTGATATAATAACAGAAAATGGATTGTTCAATATTTTAGTTTTTATCAATCTTGGAGGATAAAGTAGTCCATCATTCTACAAAAAAGGAGGAAATATTATACTGATATCAATTCTTGTTCTATTTTCTTGTAAACGTTAAATTTACCTCATCGACAAGTGCTTCTTCACGTTTAAACATGTTATATATAGATTCTCCAGTAACTTTACCAAAGATTGTATGTTTATTCTGCAATTCTGGTGTAGAACTAAAAATAAAGAAGAATTGGGAACTATTGTCATCTTTTCCAGCATAAGCCATAGCAATTAAAACTCATGGACGAAAACATAATCTTGTATAAAATTTGTCCTAAAACACATATATCCAATAATTATTTTTCAATAAAAAAGCAATTCATTTTATTTTTAAATATAGTCTCACCTTAAATGGTTCTCCATATATTTTACCACCTTCTCCTGTATCTGTGGGATCACCACCTTGTGTTATGAATTCTTTGATAATTCCATGAAATGTAGTGTCATCTCAATAACCGTCCATACATAATTGTATGAAATTTCTACATGTCTTTGGAGTTTCTTTGGCCCATAATGCTGACTCAATAACAGCAACAGTTGTTTTCATTACAACCTAGTTATAACAAATATATTAGTTTGTTTAATGTAAAATATTTTTGAAATAAAATTTATTGCAATTTATTATTTATTATTGTAATTCAAATTAGAAATTATTTGATATATTAATATAGAAATTTAGAAAGTAAATATTGTATAAATTTTAAACTGCATTTAAATTTTTAAACACAGATATACAATCCATTGAAATATTGTTAACTAATACTTATTACTTTACCTTTAGTGGCTGACTCTTGCATATAAATATTACTCATGTTTATAAGTCTCCTATAATAAAAAAAATTCTTTGTCAATAATATTTCAATAATAGTTCTTTTCTCGAATAATCATCAGCAGGTAAGACGTACCTTTTACCTCCTTTTCACATTGGCTTTAATGGCCCAATCGATTTCACGTGCCACAGCCCCATTATTCCTGACTTTTGTAGGTTCCAACTTCCTTTTACACATTTATGCCTTAACGTAACAATTACACTCTATATTCAATTTATCTTTAACTTTTATAACTATTACCAAGTGCTCATTCTCCAGCTCTTTAATGATCCTTATATTTGCATGTCGATGCCTCACATCCTTCTTTGTTGATACATATGTTACCCATTTCTTGTTTCTTTATTCGACATAATATGCGTTTCCTCTTCTCACTGCTTTCATTCGAACCACTAAATTAATTTCATTCCTTTTTGTATGCCTAGGCCATCTCCATTTTTTGAATTTTGATTTGACCATCAAAGATTTCTATCTTGTATGTTATATCGTTAGCCAACCTAGAATCCAATAGACGTATCATAACATATTCATATTGCTGCTTCAATTTTTTCTTGCTATAAAATATAATTCTTGACATCTCATGGCTCCATGCTGGTGATATTCCATGATTCCAATATTTTTCTACTGTTGCATGTGCCTGATTATTTTAACAGAATATTATCTTTTCACAACCAAGCTCTGCTATCACTAATAAAAGGTGGAAAAACAATGGCACATAACTTTCACTATTTAATTACAACTGAAGGTTATGTTAATACAAAGACTTACATTTTTTGGCGTGATGCAGGCATATCTGCATGGATACAATAATGCTTCCGGTATTTGTTTGCAATTTTGTCTCATTTTCCATGCACTCTCCTGTTCACTTGGAGAAAAATTAACAAGTCGCTCAATTTCTGTGTTTAATTTATGAAATTTTATAACTGCGTTGTAAAAGCGTACCTTTGCATATTTGTCGTCTGCCCGGTAAAGAAATGAATGCTGATTGTCTAATTAAACCCGCGGTTTCAGCTGAATTAATTAAAGAATGTAGAAAACTTTATGATTTTATTTATTAAAATAAATTAAAATATATTAGGTGCACGTAATCAGAGTTAGTCAACTATTTGAGAAACTATTCCAACATCATAGATGGCGCTGATCGCAGGCGGTAAAATTTGTATTCGAACTGGATACTAGAAATCAATTCGACAGTAGAAAATTAATAAATTGCCAAGTTTTTGTAATTAATTCATGAAAATTTATAGCTGCACAGCAAAGTTGGAATTATAGGCAACATTCTTATAGGATGTTTAATTTAATAATTAATACTTACATGAGCGATAGGTTTTGTATTTCCTGTAGTAAACAAGATTAGTAAATAAGATTACTATAGAAAAGTATTTTTCTTGTATAATATTCTTATTATTTTGGAATAAATATATACTTACATAAGAAAGCGTAAAAAATAAATTTTTTTATTAAGAAATTTTATTTACAATTGTTTATTTACAATGTTTTCATAGATGAAAAATGAACACAAAATAAACATCGATTGAAAAAACTACCAAAATTATGGATGGGAATCGAACCTCGATTAGATAGAGCTAATTCGACAGAGCCCACGACTCTACTTGCGAAGTGGTAGAAATAAATTTTTAATTAAGGAAGTAATAAAACTTTAATCGTAAATATCTTAAAAATTATTGAGTAGTTGCCGCTATAATGATATATTTTCTTAATCTGCATGACGATATCTACAAACCTGCAAAGTTTCAACCAAATCGGTGACCCGAAGGACTTGCACTCTCCTTGTGAGTGTCGTCGAACCAATGTGAGTAAAACGTATTATTGTTATTCTATGCTGTTGTTTTCCCCTCATATACATTTACCTTGTCGTGGCGTTGGGGCTTAATCGTGCAATCGCTAAAAGTTGCAATTTCCAGCCTTACCTTTGATCAATCATTACAGTTGGCACCATTGACTTTATTACACACGCAGCTATACAGTCATTTCCATTCAAGCACATTTTATTTTATTCTTTATTATCTCCAATATTTATTTGTTTCTATTATTTACGTTATATTTACACCTAATTTTACTGTTAAATAAATATTATAGACATTACAGGTGTAGCTGCTCAGACAAATGGAATGAATTTTCGTATTTACTTCGGCCACCTGTACAGGTGGAACAATTGCATAGTTTTGCATAGTTTTGTTCTTCATGTTTGTGCTGATCTGCCTGTTCAGATACACCTGTCAAGTCGACTGGAACGTATGTAACTATCGTGTATTCAGTTTCTGGGGACTCTACAGCTGTCTTACCACATCCGTGTCACTCACGACATTACCGACAAAGTATTGACACTGATCTTGATGTATGATCGGAACTGCAACAAGTTCGTATTATAGCAAAGCAGTTTATACGACAAATTCGATGCATTTAGAGGTGTTACATGACTGTTTAGTCAGATTTGTATTTATTTATATAGATAAATACTATATAGATAAATGTATATACACTATTTACTCACTCCAACCCCAACCTTTTTTACATCATCCTCTCTTAACCTTAGATCTCTAGACAACCCCACTTACTTCCTAATTGGCATATAAATATTACCAATCATCCCAAAATTTCCATTCTTGTGCTAGTAGTCGGTTTGGAGTGTCACTGTAAAAGATCTGGTACATATTTGGCCACGTTATTCCTCTTATAGTTCGAATGTAAGTTTGTAACAAAAAGAAAGACTTACTTGAAATATAACAGAAATCTTTACCACAAGAAAATGCCATAAGCTTGGTGAAAAGTATGCTTCGGAGATGTCGATACGTTATCGATGTTGCTGGCAACTGGACACATAATTAATATAATTGCATCCTAGTTCAAAGCATACAGAATATACGTACTTATTTTAAAACTTGAATAAATTAATATTTCAATGATTTATGCCGAGCACACTTTAATTTGACAGACTATATATGTTTATATGACTGTATTCATATTCTTTGAGAACAAGAATTCGAAATAAAAATACCGAGGAAGATCGTTACTATTTATTGCATTTATTTTATTTCAAATATTTTTACAATTTTAAGAGCTCTCTGTGGGTATAAACATTTTTATGTAGGTTTTTCTGTACTTTCCAAAACGTGGTTACGTATTACTGGTTATGCTATTTCTTGTTGCATCCTACCATAAAAAGAAGTTATTATACAATCATGTTCTATTCGCAAAAGATTCATGAAAAATTTTTAAAATTCGTATTGTGCTCTCTTTTCCTGTGTGGTTTGTCGTTAATAAAATTTCCTCCATTCCTAACGATGATATGCTATAAACATTACTTTTGGTTTTAATTTTATAATAATGTAACAGATCCTGCTCAAAGGGATTCATATTCAAAGTCGATTTTCTTGACAATGTAGCTTCGAATGAAAAAATTTCATTCTTTATTTTCGATTTAGTTTTTCATGTAGAATCTCACCCTATGCTCAGTTGTATCACTGATGCTGATGTATTGATGGTCTATCCATTCAAGACATAGTTAAGTGCACGTGCACTCGGTGAATACTCAAAGTCGATTTTCTCGAAAACGAAGCTTCGAATAAAAAAATTGTATTCTTCTTCTTTTATTCGTTTTTGTACGTAGAATTACTCCTTTTTCGGTTGTAGTGCCATTGCTGGGACACACTGTATTTGATCGGTCTCATTTTCACATACTTTTCACAACTTTCCTATTGTTTTTCGGGACAGTGATAAAGGAATATTTTGTTCCTTTGAAGATGCTCTAAAAGTCCCGAAGGAACTTTTCATTTCCAGGCGATACCAAAAATGACCCTTTTTTAACGTCCCCCTTTTTGCAAGATTACTAAAGTAAATTTTTAATCAAATTTGTGTCAATAATCTGCAAAATATTCGAGAATAGTATTGATTGTATCGCTGGGCACTTTGTATAATATTTCCTGAACTATATTTCCTAAAATGACAATATGGCATAACATCTCAGTACCCACTGCACGAACTTTCACATAGTCGAATAGTGTCAACGCAATCAGAGCATAGAACAGCCGAATGGTTAGTGACAGAATGATGAACGGTTTTCAAAGAATGCATCAGTTCGATTCGAAACCTGATCGGTAATACATTATCTCTTAGTCTAGGATCAGTAACATTCAACCATTGCAATATGTTTCAACTTTTTCGTTTATATTTTCTTATCACTTTTCTTGTTACTATAAGTGCCATGAGAAAGGAACTTTTCCCAGGTAATCCACTGAATTTCTCTTTCGATACGAACCATTTATTTGAAACGTATAACCATACGTGATGGGACATTGAAACGTCCCAAATTACTTGATGTTAATTAAAGAACAAATTATAAAGAATCGTATTTACAATATTATTCTAATTATTAAAATGATAGTATTATAATCTTAGTACATTTATTATATGCTTCACTTAATAATTTTATTCTCTTAGAACGTAGATGTACTTTTTAGCATTCGAGTTTTATGTAATTAATTATTAATAAGCTAATATCAAATATTCGAAATTTAAATTACTTAAGTTATACTTAAATTATTACTTAAATTAATTATATTTTTATTTATAAATATTACTTATTATTTAAAAATTACTTTATAATTGTGTATGAACTTTTCATAAAGTATTGACATCATTTGAGAGATATCTACATTTTATATTTTTCATTAACTATTTCGTTGAAATAAATTGGACTCTTAAAATATATTTATATTTTTTGGAACAGCTTAGTTATAAAAAGAAAAATTAAATTAGGTAAAAGTTTATTGTATTTATGAAATTGTTTAGACTCTGAATAAATTCTAAATAAAAGTTCGCCTTATAAAGGTATTCATATAAAAATAATACAATTTCCAGTTGTTTTATCATTCAGATAATTCGTTTGAAAATATACATATATGATAATATTAAATATTTTGATTACTACTTTAGCATAATTCAGTATTATGATTTTTTAAGTAAATCGTGATGAATAAATAAACTATTATTTAAGAATAAAATTAGAAATAAGAATTTTATAAAGAAGGACAAAACATAGTAAAAATTAAGATGTTTCGAATTAAAAATTGTTGCTCCATCTTGATAAACAAAAACAATTCATTTAAACTTTCGAAATTTCTAATTTGATAAATTTTATTGAAAGGAAATTATAAATTTGCAGATATAATTGAGAGATTAAGAAGAAAGTCAACTGATGACGACTTTGGGGGAATTGCGATAAAGAAACAGCTATTTCAGTAAGTATTGAAATATTTAATGAAATATCCACTGTAAAAAGAAAGATTTAAATAAATTCATACGAATTAAGAAAAGTTCAAAGTTTTTAAAAAGCTTGCTCGTGTTACCTCGTCAAATTATTTATATTTATTACGTTTGCAATTACAAACAAGGAATCAGGAAATAAATTTTTGACCACAAAATAACAATAAGTAAATTTTTAAATTTTTTATTTTGTATAAAGCTTATTTTACTTCAGGTTTAATATTATGTTTCTGCACAAATTAACATGATTAGTATTATAAATATTAAAAAATTTGTTTAATAACGTATAATACAGTATAGAGTTAATATATAAAATAAGCATTAAAATATTTCCAGAGATATTTTTACGGAACATCAGAAGGGGGATAAATTACAGTTTGGATATGTCTGCGAAAATCCAGTTCAGTGGGAACAAAGATTCGAAGAAAAGGATCTAATGAATAACCGCCATCGTGGAAAGGTATTATAAAACCATTAAATTTAGGCTACCGGCCTCAAAGGTAGTTATTAATTCAGTTATCACTATATATATTATTATGTAATATTAATATAAATAAAATAAGTATAATATACAATTATAATATTGATACTATAGACAGGGCCGAAGCGAGGCAAGTTCAGCACGTTCATCAGTCATTTTGTAAGACACCCTGTATAGTAGATTGAATATTCGGGTGTGTGTAGAAAATACAATCGCATAATCCATTAATCGATTATGGATTAATTGGATATGGTACAGCTTGCCGTACACTGACACGAGTGCAAGATTTTTTCTCTCATTTTGCATTCAAATATTTCGTTGCAGCGTGTTCTAAACGTTGACATTAAACGTTGACATCAAAGGTTGATACGACTGCAACACTGGTGTGGAAGATATTAGGTGTTAAGGAAATCACTCAATTAGAAAACACCGATTTTGATTAACTTTACTATTACCATACTATTACCGATACCACATCAGATTTAACTGTATATTCTGGCTCCGCAAAATTTTTGAACCTGGCCCCGCAAAAGGTCACGCCGGCCCTGACTATAGATATGTATTACATATTAATATAATTAATACAAACTGTATTAACATAATATAATATTGTACGTTAATAATATTATCATTATATACATTGTATATGTTTATTGCTGCTTGTAAATAATAACTATTAATAATTATTAAAGTTCATTATCGAATAATTAATATTTGTACAGGTTAAATGGGGAAATATAGATGGCAGCTATGGTGAACACTACTGGGACATAAATCACAGATGATCTTTTTAAATACATAGCTACAGGTATCAGGTAATCACCGCTACAGTTTTATAAACTCATTATATAAATTTGAATTGAAACAGTAACTCGTGTATATTCCTTCCATACAATAAACATTATTTTCTTATCTATGTTTAACTAATTAATTTAAAACGTTACAGATGAAGTTTGTATTTATGTCAAATAAGCTTTAATATTTTTAAATTTAATTTTGAAATTCGTTCAGAATAATCAAAACTTATTATGAGATACTACTAATTTTTAATATAAAATAAATATTAATTATATTAATTTTACTTTGAATAAAGAATGAAAGTAGAATAGGAACAATGATGCACAATGAATGTTTGAATAATAATGAAAGAATGAAAAAATAAAGAAAAAATATCGAAAACGAGAAAATGATCTAAACAACTAAACTACATAGAATTTGTGTTGTGCGAGTGAAAAGTATATTCCATAGCGTGATAAAGATGCAAGTGATGATTAATAGTTCCGAATATTGGACGTGTGAAAGAAAAGCGTTTGAGTATTTGAGACTTGTATATTCTCATATTTATTTTTAACATATTCGTTTGTTAACAAAATGAAGTTGTTAATATAACCTTCTTTTACGAAATTTTGTTTTCTATAATTTGTTTTTGATTTTTAATTGCGCAATATGTACATATGTAACACAACATGTGCGTGAATTGTACGCAGAAAATGTGCGTAGCGATACAGTAGAGACACCTAGCGTCGACGAGCAGACTTCATTCTTTCTCGCAAGTGAAAACGAACGCTTTGGGGTATATGAAGGCGACTTCTGTCTGTTGAATTTATCGCTTCTCGGCTTGTATAAGCTAAGATCAAAGTGTAGTATCTGTTCTTATCAGCTTAATATCTGGTATACTCCTAATTTGGGAGTCAGAATATTAAACTGATTTTTGAGAAAAGGAGGCAATGTAGAGCTTGCTCTTACGCCACCGTGGGTTGACTCGGCATAGCAGTGCCGCTGAGATCAGCCCTAATTAGTGTTTCTAAATATAATATTTTAGTGACTTTCATGTTGTTTGTCAGTGTTCGTTATACATTCTTGTTTCGTAGATTCCTGACTACTGCGCATCTGCATGACACATATTTTGGGTGACGGGCATGCTTCCACTCAGGCCCTGTCATTCATATATTATAGATGACACTTTTCTTCATCTAGTTAAGTAGAATTTTACAAGTAATTTATACAAATTTCATTCGTAACACAATTCCTATTACTTCCTACAATCAGAGTAACTAGATCCATAGCTGTCAACGTTGGTATCGATAGAGTTTCTGTATTACGGCTATTTATATACTTTCCAATATAAACAAAAGCATTGAGCAAGTAGTGAGTTGTGGAATCACTGTGGCTTGCTTTTTATATAAACGCGAAAACTGCACCTTCCTCGAAACGCAGCCGTTTTAATCTACCGTGGTATAACTGTAGAGTGAATAATTATCTTTGTGATTATCTATGAATTTTTTAAAGATTTCAGATATAGGTGCCGATTTATCTCTACTTGCTTTCTTTCCATCCTTTGTCTCAGCAACGCTGAATCACAACCTTTTATACCTTTTTATACCCCACACTCCGTCCACATGCTCGCTTGTAATCCCCTTTCTTCTATGAGACTACCAAAATCACTACATTCAGGTTCGGTAACGTTATACGTTAACATAGGCGTAAGATATCCGTAAAATTTCTATACTCGAATAATACATTGCAAGCCTACAAATATGAGAGTAATACTGCATGAGCAAAACATGATTTTCACTTTTACTTTATATATATTGAACACATTTAATACGCGTATGAAATATAAGTATAGTTAAATAAAATTCGGAAATGAACATTTATCAGAAGAATCTGAAGTTAATGCTTTAGGGATAAGTCTACGTTGTTGCATTTATTTCTTGCGTCTGCCTCACTTTGTTTCGATTGTTTTGTTCGCTTCCTTTGTCACACGGTGTTATATAATAAAGCATGTTTACTCTTCTTCTGTGGTGACGTTACAAAGGGTTAGTTGAGATTCGGTCCTATGTTTTGCTCAGCGGACTTGTCTGCAACAATGCATAGTACTTTTGATATACAGGATGTACCACGAGTTATGTCTGAAATATCTTCGTTATTTCAAATAATAAATCAAAATGTTGCTTACAGAAGTTGTAGGAATACAGAAATTTAGTTTCAAGTAAAATAGTTCAAAGAAAGATATAACATGGTAACAATAATTTCTTTACAGGTGTGTACAAGACATCTATAGATCTATTTTGCTTTTGAATGACCAATTTTTGATACTTGATTTCAACAGAGTAATAAATTCTGAGAATTTGATTGTGATAAAAATAGGAGAAATTAAATCTTCTAACGTATCACACAAATATAATATTCTAACCTCAAAAAACTGGAAATATTTTTATTATTTTGGAACTTAATGAAGCATAACTTCTACGTGCGTACTTGTACTTACATATAGACTTTATAATTCGATCATTTGATCATTTCATTTTTTTAAACAAAGCGATAGATGACTTATGACTGATGTATGATAAATTTCATCAGCAATTCTTAGAAATACAACTTTTTAGAGAAAATAATTTATCTATTGATTTAAAAAAGGACATGTACTTATTTAGTTTAATCTTCAGGTTACATCAAAATATGTATTACAAAATGAAAAATGAATAAAATTAAAAATTATACACGAGATTGATAATTTATATTTATTTAAGTACGTATGAATGCTTCGTGTTACATAAGAACTGGGTACAATTTACGAATCACATTATAGCAAAGGTATAATTTTACGAATATCGCATTGTACTCGGTTTACTCGAATATTTTCCATTTTTCATACAATTTTTTTCCTTTTTTATTTTCATATTTTATTTTTATATTTTTAAAATTTTTTTACATATTTTATTTTTCATTTTTAATACGACAAAGAAAATGTGACGAAAATAGTTCGAAGGAGCAATCGAAAAGAGTAAATACAAAGTTTCAATTGGATACTATGTTTTTCGATCAAAATTGCTTTACTGAAAAATGATACGTTCTATTTTGAGAAATAAAACATCATTTGAGACAGGATTTGAATAAATAAGCGTTAGGTTCACATGTAGGACAACCTTTATTATTTAATACAGTACTAATTATAACATAATACTACGCATTATTACAATATTAGTATTATTATATTGGTTGTAATCCGAGTTTTTAATGGTGTTTTTTGCGGCGTGGGTGAGTGCGTGCCGTTGCGTGCATGCGTGTACGCGCGCGCACTTGTATGTACGTATCTATATATGATAGTTTCATACAAATAAACAAATAAATACATATATATGTATATATATTTATTTATTTATAATACCCTACACGTAGTGCATTACATGTACACGTATGTATGTGTATATATGTATACATATATGATATTTATTATACCCTTGTATTATTACGCGCTACATGAATTCATCTTATCTCTTATCTTATAAACTTAATCCGAATAGATATAGTGTATATAGATATATATATAGATATATATATTTATATATCATCAGGATGGTATAAATAATATTGTATTTCATAAAAGCACTTTTTGTTGCTTATAATATTATCGTTTTCTTTCTTTAATTATCGCATTGCTTTTTCCCCACATATTTCCCTAACGCTCTTCTTTCGCTTCGTTTCTTCTACTGTACGCGACTTCCATAAGGATTACATTCTTAAAGAGTGTTACGTCTTTCATTTCATTTTCGGCTTTCTTACTAGCTCCGGAAGGAAAACTTAAGACACATTACGAACTACAGATATCGAGAGTTAAACACTAGACATTGTTTCGCGTTGTATGATCGCTCTTAATAACGTTCGTGAATCTTCGAATCGGTCAAGATTCCTTCCCCCCACCCCGTCCCACCCCACCCGATGTCGGTGAGAAATTCCTTTCGTGCTTCGCTAGTTCTAGCCGTTCATTTCTTTTCGTTCGTTCGCTCGCGCGCGCACACGTCGCTACCGTGTTGCGCGCGAATCCAGCGCTATGCAAGTGTGGTACTTTGGAAGACTATCATATAACTCACAATGTTCCCCCAATCCGTGACCATTTGTTCTATTGCATCTTGGAAAACCAATAACCACATGCGTGACAGAAAGATCTATCATGCGTAACGTGCGACTCGAGAAACCAAGAAAATACAAAAGGATGCAGTAATATTGATATATACAGCAATACCCATATATTAATATATCGATATTAATTAAAATATCAATTCATCTATATATCAATATATAGCTATATTAATATATCAATATACATAGAAAGAGAGAAGGATGTATAGAGAGGACAAACGAAAAAGAGGTTAGAAAATGCAAAAGATAAGGTTAACGGGAAGAAAATGGCAGCACACAATAGAAGAAATGATCAAAGAGTAGAAGAAAATTGTTTGCTACGTATGACATCCTTCCAGGACACTACACCGGCATAGTATCGAGTACAAAGTGTCCTACAAGGTATGGCATATGCGGCAAATGAAAGGTAGGTATCAACACGGAATCGAAACAAGGAATACGAGCGTATTAATGCCCTTACCTAACTACTAGTTTAGTACTTGCTTGTTTGAATCAGTTTTAATCTGCAAATTGCTATTATTGCTCCAGTTCGAATGGTCCGGGAGAATACACGCGTTTCCAATAGTTCACAGTTCTTGATTTTTCTAGCAATTAATTGTACTGCCGTTAAAAAATATCTGATATTTGTCTTAAATGTTTTATAAACTTTAAACCAGAATGGTGTGTCACTTTGGAGTATTCATAGTTTATAGAAATTACGTTCGCATTTTATATCCTTTGGATAGATATTAAACACTTTTGTTCTCGGACACATCATACCTTATGAAACACATTTATGCTTTCATTCTACCCGCTTCAATAAATATCCCGTATGTGTACCCTCGCGATCATTTTCTTCGTTCTCCATTTATTTACTCTCTTTTTTTTTTGTTTTTCTTTTTTGTTTGGCTGGTCCACTAACATTCCTAGAAAAAATACTCTCTGCAGTCCTCTATGTTATAAACTAAGATTTTTTTTGTTCCTCTATTTTCTGTTTGGTTTCCCATCGTTCTTCTATTTTCCTTTGTCCGTCAAACTGTTTCCGTTCATCCCTCGTTTAGGTTTATTTTCTTTTTTTTTCCCCTTTCTTAATACTTTTTAAGAACACCTTTTCACCATTTCCCATCCTACGAAACCTTACAGGTATATGTAAATTATTTGCAACACCTTCAAACAAAGAACGTAACGCGTATCATGCCTGAATTTGAACTACGCTCCACACGCATGCGCAGTAACACGATACTCTACGTATATTGACATACCGTTCGGTCAGTCGCGATATTATTGTAATCGAAATACACGATAAAACTTCGTCAAACCCCGTGCCGTCGCACGACGACCATTTGTCGTTCGATTTTGTTTGCAAGAAAGCGAAGGGAGAAAAGCTTACAACTGATGTGGTTAGTTTGATTATAATAAGATTAAAAATTATCTAGTATCACAAACATCGGTATATAGATCGCGAAAATGCCCGTGGATAAACGAATCGAGTCGATTGGAAGGGAACAATCCAATTGATAAAAATCAACGATGCCACTTATGCTTATATGGTGTATATATAAACATGTAGCGCTTATGCTGTGAGAGAGGAAGAAAGGAAGGAGGAAACACGAAATGCGACATCTCTTCTATCGAGATAACCTTTCTTGTTTACGACTTCTTTCGAACCCTCAAATCGAATTCGTAGCTCGCTTCTTGCCATTCAAATGCTTCCTTCTGTCGATTCCACGTATCGAAGCGTCCAAATTAGCTACATAACCTTCAACGAAGATTTAAATGAAAATTCAAAACAGTTGAACGATTTCGGTGCTAGATGGCATTCCTTGCAATACCTATTTGGTCGAACTTCACTTGATATGATACAAAAGCATTGCTTAATCGTTTGATGATCGATATAATTGATGTGCAGTGGCTCACAGTTCAAATTGTCCGAAAATTCCACGGTTCTAACCTCAACACGTACAAATCAGAATCGAAACGAGATTTCAAACGACGTTCGCTCTCTTCAGAAGTGTCGTTAATGCGAAGAGTCTATCGAGATGTTTGAACGATATTCTATTAAAATATGTCCGAACATAACCTTTCCAATAATATATAAATATATTACATTAATCTAAATACACGTATACTAGTGTATCTTTGAAAGTGAAAAACATTTCGCGATGAACTTTTAATGACGTTTTTATATATTTTAATGAAATTATGTCAACACTGGTTGGTAGGAAATGATATGACCACGTGTGATCATTTGAAGACTACACTGTAAGTATAAAGTGTTATTTACCTACAGTTTATTATCGAAATTATAACGTAAGCTTTATTGGAAAAATAATTGAAAGAATTTTTGGCAGAAGAATTCGCTTAAAATAATTCACGAAGGTATTTGAACATTTGTCACAGGAAATTTTACTGAATATAATATGTGTATTATACGAATTTTTTTGAAGTATGTAATTATGATTATATCGGCAAGCTTTGTAAATGTTCATAGTAATTGGAAGATACTTATTGCAAACACATACTCAGCGGAAAGATCACTTAAACGAGATTATTTCTTACAAGCTAATACAAATAACTATATAAGACCATGTAAGTAGTATTAGTATTCTTAGTAATATATTACAAATATATGTACCAAGAAATCAGAAATTTATCAAAATAAACAAAATTTAGCTACATAATCACAAAACAAGAAAAAATGATAGGAAAACATAACAAGTTTAATGAACATAAATTTATCATATATTTTATAATTAAAATGAGAAAATTAAAGTAGTACAGTTAATAAATACTATTCAAATTGGCCAATAAACTGAAAGGAGAGAAAAGGAGAAAGAGAAAGAGAGAGAGAGAGAGAGAGAGAGAGAGAAAGTAGTAAAACTTTTGCTTCATAAAATTAAATACACTTTGATAATTTCACTGTGAAACTTAAAACAATGAAATAGGATAATCATAAGAGAACTACAGAATCATAATTATATTATAAAAATTCTACAAGAAAATAACTGTAACCTAAAGAGGTTGTCTCTAGCTTGAAATTCTTAGCTAGAAATTTTAGGAAAAACCATACTGGAATATTAATAAAAAATATTGCATTATAAAGTCTATTAATCAAAAAATTCATTGGGATAACTTATTTTGGTGCAAAGTGATATATTTTAATAAATAAAAGTTTAATATTTTTGAATTAAATGGATACAAAATTATGTGGAAAAAGACAAATGAAACCAAAGCAAAGATGTATAGGAAATTCAAAATTAACATTTGACTATAATTATAAAAGTGTCCAAAAATTGATAATGATTCTAAATATACGCCAAGAATTGTTAAAGAATGGATTCTATACAATATTGCTTGCAAACTGCAAACATTATATTAACTTGATATTAATTCTAATTTTTTATGAGAAATAATGGGAAAACTTTTAAACCACATTGAAATATGGAAATCTATGCCACCAAATATATTTGAATAATTAATATATAATATGAATATTTTAAATATATAATTAGGGCTAAAGTTGCCCGTGCTAATATATTTATACATATTATAATAACAGTAATTAATTGCTAACATATTTTTGCAACTTCCCTGAAGTGTATTGTGATTGCAATAAATATCTTGTGACTTTTGCATACATTTACTGATTTGTTTCACACATTATCAATATAATCATAATAATTATGTCTTGTTAGAAGACACTAATGAAATATCAAAAAGTTTCATACAATATGCATAATATATTCATAAAATATATTTATTCATAGTAAGTGTTGAAATACTTACACAAATAAATCAGTGTATATGAATTTGACAATCATACTAATCAAATAAATGAGAAATTACTAAGAAAGTATCCACGAAAATGACCATAAATAGAGAAACAAAATATTATAACGCGAATTCTCGTATAAATTAAACAGCAATAATTTGCCCATTCGCAAGGAATGTGAAGTACGTTTATAACAAGAAAATAAATCAGAATAAATCACAATAGAACATTTTCACCAGAAAACGAGAAATATGTTTCTTTCATTCGCAGGAAATGCCTTTAAATGATCTTCCATTTCGAAACTTTATTTGATTTCCCAACAGCAATTTTGATATTTACCGTTTACAATTCGTTTAATCTCCGTACTCTTTAATTATCCCTATACACGAATATCTCGCTTTAGTTACTCTTTTACATGTTGTTTATTTTATTTACAAGAATCGAAAAGTTTCATCTGCGATAGATTCATTTCGAATACTTTGTCATTGAAGGTTGCTTCACAAGTCTAAAAAACGAATGGTTTTTGAACGTACATGTACGTTTAATAAGGTGCTTCCATCTACCGCCATATCACCGCAACGTTCTCACCTAATTCGGCTTCCGCTCTTTTCAATCTTCTATATAATAGATATACATGGTTGGAAGGATACAGTAATACCGAATACCTATTTCAAGCACATTTAGGGAACACGGAAAGTGATACTGTTGGGAATATACACGCTACTAACGAGAATAATACTTCAATAGTACCCACTATTATTTTTAAAGAAATTCTGTTAATTTGTGGAATTCGTGAAGCCATCAATCACATCGATAACACCAATGACATAACCTCCAAAATATCCTGAAACATACAACTGTGTCAGTTTACATTTTCATACGATTGTATACGAAGAAAATTCCTTAAAAGAGGTTAGACTGTAAATCAACATGTAAACATTTACGTAAAAGTAAATACGATTTCATTAATCTTCATTAATCATACTAATAATTCAAATATTTCAATGCTTACATAAGTACATAAAATAAAATATGCGTGTAATCGTCGACTCAACGAATCGTACAAACCTGTCAAATTTCGTTAAGAATTAAGAGGCTTATTCGATGTATTGTCCTCGTAAATGTGTTTCTCACTTAAACCATAGGATTTAAACAAAAAAAATTTGAAAATATATTCATATTGGTATGCCCTTAATACGTTATAGCCGGGAATTTAGCCATTCAAGGCCACTTGTTCAACCATGAATCACGACAGAAACGAACTCCACTTTTATGAGCCTATCACATGCCTCGTCTTTTGTTACGTACACATCACAGATATGCGTGGAATTCTCTCTGTTTATCGTTATTCATTCCATACGCTTTGCACTCGAATATGTATGACGTCTTGCTCTGCACGCGGTTTCCTATTCCGTCGCACGTCATCCTATAACGTTATCACTCGTTCTTTTCATTTAAGCTTATTTTCTTTTCCTTATGTTCTCCTCTTTTACCAACCATGACGAAGAGGCAAGAATTATAAAGATGGAGTAATCGAACGACGTGGTAGGAAAGAATGGTTCAGTGTCCTCGAGCGACCATAACCTCAAAACCAGGCCACGCGGTTCAAGAAAATCCACAGGGACACGTATTCCCCAGTTACCTTTCTTTTCTCTTTTCTTTTATTTTACCCTCGACACTCGAATCTGCTACGATTCTCGCTCTTTATTATTTTCGCGACATCGCGTAAACACGTGAAACGAACGCGAAACTCTACCTCGACACGACGCACGGCTATCGGTTTGATCGACTGTTCGTGTCGCGGCCGTATTCTGCGGCTCTTGCATTGGCAGCCTTGTATCATCGAACGCGCGACGTCTTAAATCGAAACTTTCACCAAACTTACGATTAATTGTATCTTACAAGATCCATTTGCCGAAACGGCTGTCACGGTTTTATCTTTTTAAACGGTATTTGATTTCGGTTAAATTACATCCAAGTAATTTTGCTACAGGCGAAATACCACGATCGTGTCGCGTTTCAACCTCGTAGCGGTACGTAACAACATATATATATATATGTGTGTATGTATATGTTTGTCTATATTTACGTACCAAGAAAGAAGACGTAGAATTCGATATATAAATCGTGGAATTGAATAATTGAAAATATATACGTATTATATAGAAACGTTAGGTTAGTGATACCAATATATAACAAGTCTCGAACAGAGCGATACGAATGAAGAAAGAATTGGTAACGAGTGACGAGAAAAAATATTTCGAGTTACACGTTGATATAGGTACAAATTTTGGTTTCATCGTATTCCTTTGATTATTCACGAACCTTCAACCTTTCAACCATCTACGGATACACGAAGAACACAAAATGGAGAAATTTATACCGACATACGTAAGTACAATCGAAGTAAAATAGATAAAACAGGTTAGAAACGATCCAAGATGGCGAACCGATATTTTTCTTTCATAATTGAAATAAAAAGAATATCATTTTGTCGTTAATAGAGTTAAACAAAATAATCGAATAAAGTGGAAATAATCAAAGACGAATCGATACCTTTTCGTCGTAATAGCCTTTTAAAGCATTGAATCGTTTTTCCTTTAAATTTCTTATTCGGATTCGTCGAAATATAAAAGTCGGGCAGTCGATCGAAGATATTATTTTTAATCTAACTATTCCTACTCACGATCATTATAGTCGATATTAAAACGGTGATTCAAATTCTTGGACGTTGCAGTCCCGAGAAGCGAATGAAACGAAATATAAATAAGTACCAAGTACCCTGTAATCGTTAATCGTTAGTTACGTATAAACAGTAAGCATCGTTTCCAATGGTACTGAAATTGGAAAGTCTTTGATTCGTGAGCTTTTGCGAACCTACGAATCGGTAAAATCACAAAGCACCAAAATCTTGATATTCGAGAAATAATTTATACCCGGAATAAAACTGTAACTCATATTTGGCAAGGGAAAAGACTGCTCGTTTCATCGAGACTTAATTCGACATGGGCCACGAGTCTAATGCTCGAACTGGCTTTAATTCTTCTCGAGGAATGCTGTTAAGCAGGAGGGTCTAAAAAAATATGCAGTTCTTTTTATAATCTGCTCTCAGTCTCAAATTTAGAAGATGAAATATCTCCTCGACTATCAAAAAATATAATTATAAATTTAACGATACATCTTACCGTAAGAAATGTTCCTTATAGCCTTCTAATCGCTACGCAGTTCGACAACAACGGGTTAAAAAAATAAAAAAGAAACGTCATCACCAGCTTCCATATACCAATTGTATTTCTCGCGGTAGCAGCTTTTCGTTTTAAAAAAATAACACATTCAGTCGATATCACGGCACTTTCGATGACCTTTGTAAGTTCTACGTCGATCTCGTGATTGATACTTAGAAACCGATACTAATTAAATATTTTCGTTGGAACGAAATTTATGCTATTGCAAAAAGAAAGCTCTTTAAAAGCTCAAAATCTATTTATACGAAATAAACATTGCAATAACTGGACACGCTAATGCGTATAATGTTCGAATTAAAACCATATACACATGTAGAGTACAAAAGTTGTTTAAGCAACGAAATAAAAACCTTTGCTCGATATAAACTATTGTTTAAAAACGATTTGGCGTATATTTAGCGTAAATCTTACACGTAATAATATATATCTCGGCTATAATTAAAATGAATCGTTGAACAGTGCAGCACACTTGTAAATTGTAATTTCACTATTCTTTTTTATAAACTCTTGTAATTTTCACTCCTCTCGGGTTATATATTTACATTTAAGGAGTAGCAATACCTATAGCTATTTGAAAAGAAAAATTAATACTGTTCTCTTTCAATTTTCATTTACAGCTTCTTTGTATAAATTTATTCGCGATTCCTCTAGTTTTCTGCACAGAAAATCGTTTAGAAAAGATATCGATATATATTTTACAAGATGTTCGATTCGAAAATCAGTGAGAAAGAAAAAGAATTGTCTAACCATTCATACGAAGCATTATTCGATTTGAACTAAAAAGAAATCAGCTGTAAAATGTTAGAATGTTTATAAAAATTTCGTGACCTTAGAAAAGTATTATATATGCCGTGTAGAACTCAAGAGCTTACACTCGGGATGATAAGAGGATATCCTTCTCACTCGTATTAATTTCCCATTTAATACTCTCAAATCTACTAGGATAAAATTGCTCGTTACATTTCATCTTATATTAGATACGTAACACAAGATCCTATGTCTCCTTCTTATCCGGTATCGATGAGTCCTGTTCACGTTTTTCGTTACAGGATAATTTGATTTCAAGCAATAACGCAAACTCGTGTGTCCTATCCTTACGATAGCGAACTTGTTATACCATAGCCAATTAGATTCGCATTCTTTCCGTATGCAAATTCCTGAGCTCTGCATATACACGTAGCTAGATACGTGGCACGTCGAAAGAAATCTCTAGTTACTCGCGTTTGCCGTTTTCGTTACTCGTGATTCTTAAAACAACGACTAAAATGAATTATTTTACGTTAGTTTGGTATCCGTTTGAGATTTCGACACATCTCGCGACACGGTTAAACGTTATACGATATAGATCTTCGATCGGAAATGAAATGACACGTAGAGAAAACGCCGTTTTACTTTTTTGATTATTGTTCCCTGCTATATTGGCACTTGATAGTCACAACGAAGAGTGTAAAATCACAGAAGGAAAGAAATGACGGGACAATGCGTTGGTGAAGATCGTAAGGACGGTTCGATAGTTTACGGTGCGAGAAGAACTAAAGATCCAGCTATGGATCACTGGAGTCGTGGCCCTCACCAGTCATTGTCAGATGCCTTCTTTGTATTCGAAAACGCGGTGCATATTTGAATATTTTTCTTTTCCTCGAGATGCCGGCAAAGCAAAAACCTTTCCTTGTATTTTACGTTCTGATTGTTGCTCAAAAGACGCGAAGTCGCAACGAATGCTACCCACTTTGAAAAAATATTTAATTAAGAATAGTATCGATTCTTTTATGATTTTCTAAAGTAAGGCCTAACGGTGTAGGTACAGTGGTCACAGACGAGCACACACTTTCAGCACCGTTTCAAAAACGGTATTCCCCTTCGCGTTAATATCGATCGATATCGATCGATATCGATTATCCTCGAGTATCATTGCATCGAGTAACGTACACGTCGCGTAGCGTCGTACGAAACGCGGTAGTTTTCATGCAAACGGGCTTTAGGCTTCGAATTTTCCTAACTCGTCATTCGTAGTGTTTCATCGAGCAGGGCTGCCAACTCGTGGCGTACGTCTCTCTCCTCGATCTCGTTTTTTTAGAATTGTCTTTAATCGATTAAATCACATCTCGTCGTTTATCGACTCGACAGCTCCTCTCAGAGTATTTCGATACGGAAATCTCTCGTGGTTCCTTAAAGCTAATTCGCCTAGTCGCAATTTCTTTTTTTTTTCCTTTTTTTCTGCTTTTTTCGTTTCTTTATTTGCTTTAAGTTTACCGCGGTTTATATCCTTTTCAACGTAAGTAAATATCCTCGATTATACCGTTACGGTAACGCGCGATTACATTCTACGTTTTACGTAATAATAATTACTATAATCTACATTATAGCTTCCAAGCACGGTAAATTTCGATTTACGAACGCAACATTTTTTTGTTTTCTTCCCCTTTTTCTTCTTCTTCTTCTTCTCAAGAACATCTTTTTGGTGTCTCGCCGAATCTAAGTCTCTTTTGACTTCCTTTAAAGAGCTAACAGGACTAGAACTTTTATTAATATCACTGCACGTCCGATGTGACATGAGGTGTCTGACAAATTGAGAAGGTGAGAAAGGAATTGGGGAAAAGAAAGAAGAGAAGGACGAAGATCCCGGTGTAACGAGAACTACGTTATCGTTATATCTTTCTCCTTTTATCCTTACTCGTTATCGAAAGGTTTCGTGAGATACACCTCTCAGAGATCCCCCACCAAACGTTGACAATGACGTTTCGTGTCCTACCTTGCAGAAAAATCTTTCTTTTCGACGAGCAGAAGTCACAGACTAGTATTCGATTTAATGAGAACGAATATCGAACGATCTAAGAAAGATAAATAATGCGGTAAATTATAAAAATACCATTGTACCCGTTTTCTTCATCCCTAGGCCGTTCCTCTATCAGTAATTATATCGAAGTTCAATTTATGTTGACAGAAATAACGTTCTAATGACAAATAATAATAATAATTTATTCGAGGAAATTACATTTATACGCGATAATTAAATAGAAAATTAATCAATTTTCAAAATAACGGTATATTGCACTCAGAAATACGAGACTGTCTATTAACAGCGAAAAATAAGAATTACCGTTGTTATAATGAAAATTTCGAGTAATAATAAAATTACTATTACGTAAGATAATTTTTTCCAACACACACATGCTTTTAACGACAATTTTCTAAGAAATATACGTATTCGAACTGAATTAAAACATTTACGACGAGCAAAATGTGAACAAAATGATGACAAAATTTTTATATTGGAAATATTTTTGTGAGAAATCGAAATGAGGCATTTGTAATAATAAAAGTGAAGAAATAAAGAGTCTCACGTCGCGATTCCATGTCTGTAATGCGACAAGAATTGTTGCAGTTGCTGTATATTAAACGAAAATCTCGATGAAAGCATTTGTGACGAAAAAGGTGTGGGAATAAAAAAATCGCTATCACGATTGGAAGTTTGAAAATGATTAATAAAATTCGCACATTGGCAACGCAGGATAAAAGAAGCGAAATCGAAGCATCTGTGACGGGAAAAATGCAGGAATGAGTTTTATATCACGATTCGAAGTTGGAAACATCGAAATAATTGTTGTACCGATAGCAAAGCTTTCAGTTCAGTAGTTCCTAATGTCAACGACATATTTATAGCTATATCCACCTGTTTTACGTTGCACTGTTACGTTTTGTTACATCGTTACACTTTCCATTTGTGCTCGCGTATTTCTTCCTTGCCATTAAGTACACCGACTAAAATACTTCGTTGAGATACCTTTAACGGGAGTATAGTTCCACGAGGAGGGAAATATATGTATACGATATATGATAGAAATAGTTACTTTTGTCTACTGCATTTCAAGTGGCCTGCTTTTCTCGACTTTCTATTGCACTTTTGAGCAAATAACATCGTATAATAAATTATTTCAGAAATTCGCTTGGTTTCGAGCAGTAGGTTACCAAAAGGACAGCAAACCTGCTTGAAGAACGAAATAAAAGAGAAGGAAGGGGAATATTCAGAGACATTGATATGGAACACCAGAAACCTTAACTATACTTTAGGAAATCTCTTCTCGCGAGGCGAGCCTTCAGCCAAGTGTTTCTGCTACAGCCACACAATGTTCCAGCCTCGGTAATAAAGCGTTTATTATAAGTAAACAGAGGGTGTTTATGCAGATACTAATTTTCGCGCGAATTATTTAAACTGATCGAAATTTCAGCAGAACTCTTTACATATTGCATATTCCTTGCACGAAGATTTCTAATAATTTATTAAAATTTAAATTTAAATGTAAAAGAAACGTAGCAGACAAAAAGTTAAACAAGTTAATTAATTGTCATTCTTATAAATTTTAATAAAAATATAAACATGTCAATATCGGTGAAAACTTGAATTAGTCACTGTGACATTATGCAATGCAGAAAGATCAAAAATTTGGAAAAAAAATTACATATGCCATAGTTTATATAATATATCGCATAATTCGTGCAATATATATATAATGCAATTTAAATTGCAATGAATATTATATTATACCTGCATAGGCACCCATTGTCTAATTATAATCCTTCGATCCGACCTTGAAGGTCACGACACATGAGATTCGTCTCCTTTCATTTTTCCCAATTTTTCGAAACAAACGGATACGAGACTCGTTTATTAATACGGAGTCTTCTTTCAGATTATCACCAAAGAGTCGAATATTACTATATACCGGTTTAGCCTTACATAACATTTTCATCTCGACTTTTTCTAGTGAAAAAAGAGACCTAAAATATGAAGTTTCTCTGCTCGTGTACAGTCACAGTGCAAATAGGTATGTAGACTTAACACTAGAGCCACCAAACCAGAGAAAATGGCTGATATCGGATATTTTATTTTCGCAGTTGCCGAAAATATGCGGCTACCTTCGACGAAGTTAATATTGATTTTTGATCGCATAGAAACGCAACTATATATATATATCTTTACCTTCTTATTTATCGTCATTTGCGTATAGTATAGTTAACTATACAGGCTGGTAGTTCCAGTGTTAAGGAATATTTTAATCAGAATGTACATTGACAGAAGAAAATTATGTAACCATAACCTGCAAACTTGGTACAATTATGCATTAAACATGCAATTAGATAAAATTCAAGATAAGTACTTTTTAAATTTGATACCATACATTTCTGATTTATCGATTCTTTTTTACCATTATATTTTTCAGCCGGTAGGGGATAGTCGTTAAAAAGAAACAATCAGCGTGCTAGAAACAAAGTTTCTTTTCATACATTTTGATTGTCATACAAATCCCGCAAGTCATTGTTGCGATTTTGTTCATTGTCATCTGCTGGTGAAACACGTGTAAAGTTTAGCATAAAATATGCAAATAGGAAATGATCATATAATATTTAACGAGTGATATTTGAACCTGTTAAAATTTTCAATTTTATTAACCTTTAATTTCTTAAAAAAGGTATGAATTACTTCCATGAATATGAATAGTTGTCAATATTAAAATAAATCGGATAAAAATTAATTTATAGAATTGATCAATATGGATTCAGACCATGGCTTCGCTCATTTAATAATAAAAATATCATTCGTCCAGCAGATCTATATTTTTCTTGGTTAAGTTATCAAATATGTCTTGAGTTATAAACATTTTAATTTTAAAGCAAATTGTCGGTTTTTAACAAAAATGCATGTAGAAGAAATATCGAGAGTCAAATAAATTCCTTCGGGACGGTTTACAGTAATGCCTCGATTAATATTTTGACATCACGTTAGCATTTTAAAATGTCACATTAGGTTATGTTCAACTGCTAGTTTGCAAATACGTCTTGTTACTTTCCTATTCAACGTATTACAAAATATGGCATAATCCCGAAATAAATTGCATAAACTTATAAGGGAGTTTCTCTTTAATAAAAATAAATTTTACCAATTTGCTAGAACACCGTATTTAAACTATATCGATGAAATCACGTTCTCTACACGATAGCGCCACCTGTTATTGTTCATCGTAATATAAAATTCTTAAAATCATTCTTCTACTTCAAAAAATTTCCTGTTAACATAGCTCTCTTCTATCGTAGTCATTGTCATCTACTCCTTTTGTAAGCTTTCGTAAAGCACAACGATGAAATAAGAAGTAGATTTATCAAAAAGTTTTATCATTGAAAGGTTATAAGTAAATATATCATAATGGTAAATAAAAGTAAATATGTAACATGAATCATAAAGCAAATCGATAAAACTTCTAGATAGAGCAAAACGATATAGTATTGATATAAAATCAAATGAAAAGAAGAAACAGTAATATATATATCATAACATATGTATCTTTGAGCAATCCTTTGTGGGGCTCTCTACGCGGCTTTCTTCCATTACGCTCTGTGCTAGGTAGTACTAGTAATTTGCAATAGTGGGCAGCACAAGGGGTTTCCTCTTCTATGCATTTCGAAATGAAATGACGCGTGGACACATGTACGGTCTTTCTTTGATCTTTTAATTGCACATTTGATTATTTAATTCTTTTGCTAAAGGAAGTCACTATAATATAGAAAGCCTCATGTAAATCTGTCTTTACGCAAGCATGAACAGCCACTGTACTAGATCGAATAGGAATAATTAATCTTTTGTTAAAATTTTTTAATTTTCTCTTGTAATGCTTAGAAATATATTAAGTTACCCAGAAATAAATTGCAAACTTCAGTTCTTTAATTCAAAGCCTTCCATACTGCAATTTTTCTAATTCATATGTGTCTCGTAATATATCATCTTAAAGGGTAGATGTCGCTCTATTACTTAGCGATTGCACTTCTGTTATCTACGAACGGTAAATTCAAATACTTCAATTTTATGTGCATAAAATTATGCATATAAATCGATTAAAAATCAATGATATATTTGCAGAGATGTTACTATTAAATACACGATGCAACTTTGATATCGACGATTTTGTAATGCCGGTGAGTTTCAATGTAAAAAAGTTTAAAAGCGATCTACCCTTAATAAGCTATCACTTTTTCTAAATATATGGGCAAATTGTTAGAAAATTTTTCATAATAACAATGCCTTTAGAGAATTTTCCCTGAGATACAAATTTGTGTAGTAATGAAATAGCTTATATATCGCCATCGTGAAAATAGTATCAATTGTAACGGATTTTATTTTCATCAAATTCATTTTAAGCGAAATTATATAATTTCAAATACCGTACGTGAGAAGTGCAATTTATTTTTGGATAACATAATACAGTAGAATTAATGTGTTCATCTGGTATGCATAGCTCCCACCATGACTGCCTTACGTACATTATACACTAACTATGACAAACGACTCGTTGGAATGGACAAAGAGGTCGCTGCATGTATCAAGCTGCAACGTTGAATTTGGACAATCGACGAATAAATTACATTACTCTATTAACCATAATCATCTTTTCAATCAGTTCTTTCGTTGTTTCAGTGTTACAAGTTACAAGCGGCACAATTTGGCACTGTCGAAGTTGCAAGCATGCCGAATTACCAGAATTCAACTGCAGTATGACACGAACAATTATAAATAGTTTTTGGCAGAATATTCTTTTAATCGCATAAGTAAGTCCACAGGAAAGCACGCTGTGCAACTTGCTCGAAAGCTGCTAACTTCATCATGACGAAAGGATTAAAACGTTTTCAATTTGACTTGTTTGTCACATCATATCAATAGTATGATACAAATTAGCGATACTAATGACGATAATAGTAATAATAAAGAACGTGATAATGACTGCATAATGGCCGTAAATAATAATAAAAACGGAGTTAAATTGGTTAAAAATTTAACACGAATATGTATAAGACAGAGATTAATATAAATATATATAAAAGGAAATAATGTGTTTGATAATGGTGTTAATAAGGGGTCTACATACGTGACTGAATAAAGCGTTCACATAGAATTATATAATTATAACTTAATTTGTTCATAAAATAACGAAGTGGTATTAGTCTCTCTTCACTTTAGCACACCAAATACAAACTGTTCATTTTAATAACCTTAGATGTAAATATGTAAGCCCGAATAAGTGGAGAGAAATATGTATAGGTAACATTATTACATTACACACATGTCGTATTAGATTATATAATACGAACTAGCAGTTACTTAACCATACATATTTTTCATATCGTTATTACCATTGTAACAATTCGAATTGTCAACTTTAATGAAACATTAAAGAGATTGAAATAATTAGAAAAACGAGATTGAAATAAAAGTTTTAAAGATGGATATTTAAATCACGAAATTGGAAGAAAAATTAACAAAATTACTAATTAATAATTAATAATAAATAAAGCACTTAATAATTCTTCTAAAAACGTTCATGTGAATATACAATGAGTAATAAAAGTATTCGAATAGCAGTATAAATACTCTGATTCGCTATATAAAAGTTGGATAAAACATTGTAATTATTGTAATTATCATTAAGGAAATCGTATATGTATTAACCAAGATTTATTAAGGTTATGTATTGAAAATGTCGAAAAATTTGAATGCAACAAATATATTACAAAGATATTTACGAGTAAATTTGTTAACACCCTACTCTCGTTTTATAAAATAAAAGTTTGATAGACCACAGTCTTACAGACACTGAGAACCACTGATCTACAATATTAAAAAAGTAGGATGTTCAAATCGAGTGACTGTATCTTGAAATTATTGTAAGAACAAAAAATGCATGGATATCCAAGATTTTGAATAAAATGAAAATATTTCAGGAATGACTACATAGAGAAATAAAAATGAAAAAAGGGAGAACGTAATACATATAGGTATGTCCATATGCTAGAATATATATGTTGTAAAAATACATACTCGAATAAAAGACAAAATAGGACAGAGGTATTTCAGAGAAAAGCTGTAGGAAAGCATCCAAATAAAATTAATTTTATCAAAACATTAGCTTCCTTGCAGATATGATTCTTTTTTAACATTACTGGAGTCTTCAAATGTATTCAATTTTATGTGTCGAATAAAAGTGTTCATGAGTGATTTATGTATGTGTATCCAAGTATACGCAATGTATGTGTCGGTAGAAACCGATTCTAACCTTTTCTGGAAGTATTCAAAGGTAATTATATACTCGATGACAATTTATACTACTTCTACTTATTCCATTTATTCTTCTAATAAATTATTGGAATATAAACTTTTATCAGATTCTTTCTTTAAAATAAATGATCAACCAAATAACGGATTCACTGAAGACATTGATAAATGAAGAATTTATCAAATGAATTACACCTTAAAAATCTTGCGATGTACAATAATATTCGTTTAAGTATAAATGTATAAATCAGAGATCAGCACTGACGTTCTTGCAGAACAAATTTTATGCAATTAAACCTCGATAATTCGAACTTCTTTAACACGAAAATGTCTATAAATTGAAATAAAATTTATTTCTATTCGAATTATTTGTCGTACATTCTGATGTTTTCTCTTTCCC